>NC_048306.1:102527881-102564537 GCF_013100865.1 Trachemys scripta elegans | reverse complement strand
TATCAGAGGGGTAGCCGTGTTAGTCTGAATCTGTAAAAAGCAACAGAGGGTCCTGTGGCACCTTTGAGACTAACAGAAGTACTGAGAGCATAAGCTTTCGTGGGTAAGAACCTCACTTCTTCAGATGCAAGGGTTCTTCACTTGCATCTGAAGAAGTGAGGTTCTTACCCACGAAAGCTTATGCTCCCAGTACTTCTGTTAGTCTCAAAGGTGCCACAGGACCCTCTGTTGCTTTTTACAGATTCAGACTAACACGGCTACCCCTCTGATTGCAGAAATTGTGTCTCCTGGGCTGGCCAGTGCTAGCAAGCCATCAGTACGCATCCCGAGAGCCCCTCATCCTAGCGTGCTGCTCAGGCCTCTGTCTGATCAGGTTTTACAAGCGAAACAAAATCAGGGCTGGTTTGTCTGAGGAAGGGAGACCTGCGAGTGTGCTCAGGAAGTTCCATCGAGCCGTAGGAATGGAGGCCGCTATGTCACCATCCTTTAGATGCAATATTAAGCCGGGGTCCTGGACGTATGTTCAGTAATGATCCAGTGGCACGTTTCATAAGAGCAGGGGGGTTAATGCTGGTATTCTGGATGACGGGTGTATCTTGTCTGCTTATGGTTCTGACTGATCCGTCTTCTGTGGATGCCAACAGCAAGTCACCCGCCAATGCCAATAGGAGCAGGACTGGGTCCCCAATTCACCTTCCTCACCCAGTGCTCTCCCCTGCCTCAAACGAATAGGGTATTCTTCACTTTCCAGCAGAAGCTTGTTTGCAGTCATGCTGTGCGTTGATACAAGGCTGGTATGTTGTATCCCAGAGCTGGCTGCACAATGGGCAGCATGACACGGTTTCTGGATGGTTACATTTGCAAAGCACTTTTAGTTTCTTCATGCAAATGCATGTTAAGTGAATCAATTAACTTTACAGTAACGAAACTACTGTCAAACTGTCCTAAGCAGGTTTGCCAACTCTTGTGATTTTATTGACAGTCTTGTGATACTTGGCGTTACATGAGAATCTCAACTTACACTTAAAAAAAAGGTAATTTTCCAGCCCTCATGTTTGCAGAGAAAAGCTTGCAAACATGACCTGGGTGTGAGCTAAAGACTCAGAAACCAGGAGGCAAAGGACAAGAACCCAAGTATATTGGGTTATAAAATCTCATGTTTCTCCAGCCAGTCTCATGATCTGAGGCCTGATTCCCGATTTTTTGATTGCTTAAGGTGAATGACACTGCACAGGAATGAATTACACACAGTATTCCAGAATGAATGATTAGACTTTGCATTTCCTCACCAGAGGATCTCAGAGCTCTTTCTAAACATTAACTAACTCCCCAAACCAGAAATTGTGTATGATACATATTTACATGTATGCAAACTGGGGCCCAGCTAAGTTACATAGAATGGTGGAATTATTCATTGCAAACGTCTTAGCCCTTGTCTCTGCCCAGGAACCTTTTACAAGCCACGTATTTTTCATCATTCTTAACTGTTCCATGCATGGTTTGCACAAACAATTATCAGCCTATGGCTTTGAGTGTGAACTGTTCAATTTACCTTATTAGCTGTTCACCATTCGTGGTGTGTGATTGGTCACCTAAATCACATGGTATTGTTTCTTCTCCCTGATTGGCTTATTGACATTTTTGAAGCAGGCGATTAGCAAATAAAGGAAGAACAGCCTAGAGCAAGCCCACACAATCACACACAAACAGCCTCGTTGTGGTGGGAACAGAGACACCCATGGAGAGGGCCAGCACATGGGTGTTTTGAAGGTCTGAAGTGCAATTTCAGTGGTGTGGGGCATTGTGCTACCCCTCTGCACCAGCATGAATTTCACCCAGGAAGCGCAGCCATTTCTCAATCATTTGGGTGAGCAAAACGCCAGTCACACAAATACACGGGGGGCACAGGCATGCTGGAACTGAACTCCACATCAGTTTGCAAATTCTGTTTTACAGTATTTGAGAAGCTCTGATGTTAAATGACTTGCCCACGGCCACACAACATGTCTGTAGCAGAGTCTGGAAGAGAACCCAGGAGCCCTGAGTGCAGTGTTGTACTAGCTAGGATGTGGGCGGACAATAACGCCAGATCCAAACACCCCCGAGCTCGGGAGCGTTCCAAGCACAGATCTGTATCTAGATCCCCAGTGTCTGGCTCCTTTCTGCTACCGGCTTTCAAACCTGATGTGAGCAACGCTGTCCCTCAGCTGTAGGTGTCCTTTCCAAGCGCAGCTGAACTTAGACGTGAGCAGAGCCCAGGGAAGTGCCTAAAATAGAAGGGCAAGAAAGTGAAGTGGGAGGCTGAAGTCTTGGCAGCGAGACTTGAGGGATTTAAAGCGACGGGCAGACTGAGAATCACACGTGGGACTGGACTCCAGTGCTCTCTCCTGCAGCTTTGTACAGCACCCTGGGCGCTCTCTGCATTAGGCCTGACATCAGCTGCTAATACCTTGCTGGTCGATATGGGATAGTATTTCTCCTTGCCACTGATCCCTGCTTACTGTGCAAATTGTTGGGATGATAAAACCACCCAAACCCTAGGGCACCAGACTCATCTCCCATCTCAAATTCAAGGCACCTGCTGCATCAAGTTGACTGAATAACTCAACTAAGAAGCCTTAAACCAAGGCTGCAACTGACATATTGAAGCTATCAACGAGTCCAGAGGGTGGCAAGCGGCCAATTGCCTTCCAGGCTAGGAGCTGGCACGAAGGTCCCAAGCACCCAGATTCCAGCTGCAGTGAGTGAAAGCTGCAGGTGTCCAGCACCTCCGAAAACCAGGCTGTGAGGGCCAGATCCTGCCAGGTGCTGAGCCCCCTGAAGTTAATGAGATTCAAGGAAACGGACAGATTGTCTGATTCTGCCAGGTGCCCCAAGTCCCTTGTGCTCACACCTTCATGGTGCAAAGTGCTTCGTAAGCAGGTGACAACTGCGTCAACTACTACTGGCTTCAATGGGGGCTCCGAGTGCTCAGGACCTCACAGGGATGAGCCCTCTTGTACACAGGTGAGCAGTTCCCGCAGTTCCTTTGCTACAATAAAACACTGACCGTTTGCTCAAGACAAATGGTTGTTTTAGTCCCGCCCCCCACTAACTCCTCCTCCTGCTCTTGGCACTTTCTGCCCAAAGACCTTCTGCATCTTCCTCCAGACACACCACTGTTGGTGCAAGGGCCTTCTCCTCCTGCCCCTGGAACAGCCCCCCTCCATCTTTTTACCACCCCTCATTTCAAATCACAGCTGACATCTCCCTTCTCTTTGCCCCCTAATGTCTCTCTGTGTGTCGCTGGCTGCTTGCGAGAAGATACCAGGAACTCAGGTACAGCCCGAAAGGGAGAACAGGCGTTCTGGATACTCACCAGCCGACAGCAGAAATGCAGCAAGCAGCAGCTAGTTACCAAATGGCCCCTCTAAGCCTGCCGCTGAGTCTCTCTTTGCCAAATTTAAAGGGCCAGACGCAGAAAGGCCTGCTGGGGAAAAGTTCCTCAGAGAGGGCAACCTTGCACCAGGGCAGCGAGCAGAGATCAGGCAGTTCTAAAGGAAGGGCTGCTGCTCAGTATCACAGAGCGTCCTCGTACCCTGCGTCTTTGGCCGTCTGTGACGTATTAGGGATGGCACTTCCTGCAGAAGATGCCTTGTCCGCCTAGCTTCTCCTGGTCTTATCTTTGTGGTCTCTTCCACGCCAGCTCTTCATGCTTGGAAATGACTCCCTGTCCAAAACGATCTTCCCCTTCTCAGTGCAAAGCTCCTGGCCTCTGCAAAGCCTTTCCGTGACCATTCCTAGCAGATGTTTTCACCCCTTGATCTGTTTATCTGGGGTGAAATCTCAGCTCTGTGGAAGTCAATGGCCTGACAGTTTGCCCACTGATTTCAGTAGGGGCAGTTCTTCATTCCTGGTGTTTAGAGTTTGTCTGGCATCTATTTTTGAGTGAGATTGCAAGTTCTTTGGGGGCAGAGGCCTTGCCTTCTAATACGTTTACTAGGAACAAGCAGGCTCTTGGCATTTTAAATAACAAAATCACATGTAATAAGGGCCTGATCGTGCAAGGTGCGGAGAGCTCACAGCTCCCTCTGGGAGAAATGGGAGTGGAAGGGGAAGGTACTCTGGGCAAAAAAAAAAAAAAAAAAAAAAAAAAGATTTTTTTTGCAGGAAATTTTGACTTTTTAAAAAAATTTCCTGTACATTTTTTTGGATGAAAAACTGAAATCAAAATTGATTTTTTTTTTTTTTTGGTTTTTAAAAAGTTTCAGTAAATATATTGTTTTTCCGAAATCAAAAAATTAACTTGTGTGTACTGAAAACTGAACCATAAAACAAAACACGTCACCAAAACCTGAAACCTTTCACCAGAAGATTTCACCCAACATGAACATTTCTCGTTAATTAATTTTGTTTGGCTCCAAGGGTCGTTTTTCATCTAAAAAATGTTTCAGAAAAAGTTTGTGCCCAGCTCTGGTGCTGTTGAGCATGTTGCAGGATTGGGCACTAGAACTGCTTGCAAAAATAGGAAACGTGACAACAAGAGAAAGTGCAGGAAGTGTAAAGGAGGAAACCCGTCCACTACAATCGAGCTAAATCTAGGCTGCTCTACGCAGCCAGACACCTCCAGGGGAAGGGAAGGAGTTGAAGGATTTCGAGCTGGGCATTCTGGAGCCTTTCCAGTTTGCAAATTACCACTAGTTTATTAGGCTCTAATTCAATCCACGCCAGGACGTTGCTTGCAAACCCCTTTTTAAAGAAGCTCCAGCCTGAAGCCGCCGTCTGATTGCACCACCAGGCCCATGTGCATTCTGTTCGAGAGTGTCTGCAGGGTGCGCAGGCTGGAGGCCAGGAGTGAGGGAAGGGTGTTACTATTACTGAATGGAAGGCAGAGCTTGCTTCAAGTTCATTCATTAGTCCCAGCAGAACTGGAATTCGGCGGAGAAGAAAGTGTGAGCTGAAGGTTCCTGGAGATGTGTAATTTCAATAAGTGCCCCCGTTGCATTACAGATCCCAGGAGAGGAGCGTTAAGATGTGGTTTAGCCTCCGTTAGAAGAGCAGTAGCTCGCTGTAGCTGATGGAGAGGGCAACATACACACGATGGCAGATACCTCTAGGCTCAGTTCTGCTTCTGTGGAGGACACATGGCAGCTGACCATTGTCAAATGGAGGACGGCTGCGGCATCTTTCCCGTCCCCAGCACAGGCTTGCTGGGTCTCATGAAACAGGAGCTTAGCAGCACCTCTTTGGCAGGGCAGTGCTGTACCGTCCAGAAGGAGATGCAGGGTATGTCTACACTGCACAGACAAACCAGCAGCACCCAATTTCAGAGCCCGGGTCAACTGACTCAGGCTGACGGGGCTTGGGTTGCAGGGCTAAAAATAGCCGTGTAGAGGTTCAAACTCAGGATGGAGCCTGGGCTCCGAGAGCCTCCCGTCACTGGGATTCAGAGGACGGGTCCAGCCCACGCCCAAACATCTACACTGCTATTTTTAGCCCTGCAGCCCGAGTCAATTGACCTGGGCTCTGAGACTCGGCGCTGTGGGTTTTTCTTTGCAGTGTAGACATACCTGCAGTCATTGCTGTAGAGAGCTTTTAGGTCAAGTTAGACAGCCCATACATGGGTGACCAGACCAAGGGCCATTTCAGGCTTTATTGCACTGAAGTGAACTGTTAAAGATCCCTATAGTTAAAACGTCCCCCAGTTTTCAGTTGTCACCCCAGCTTCACTCAGCTAAAGCGTGCTATCAGTTTAGGGGTGTCCTGGTGTCGGTGTGACCTCTGGATGCAGCAAAGAGAGGCAGGTGTGCCTTCCTCGTTCAGCCTTAAGAGATCAAAGGTGCTGCCAGGGGTTTAATATCCATCGTGTTTCCAGATCCTCCTGTGTTTACAGCAGAAGTCGTGAGCACACAGCCCAGTCTGTCACCACCACTCTGCAGTTTGCAAGACAGACGTGCCATAAAAATACCCCAGAGGCCAGCCAGCGTGTGAGCTGCTGCCGTCCGCCCTCAGCCCCTTATCGGCGTGTGGACAGCTCTTCAAGTGAGGAGAGACAGGACAGAAGTGGCTCTTTAGGCTGACATCGTTCTCCGACTGGTTACTTTACCCGTGATGTCCAGGGTCTGCTGGCACGCAAACAGGGGCCCTTTTCCATCAATATGCTCCCTCGGAAGGAACACCCAAAACCTTCCCTAAATCCTGCTGGGCGTCAGACAGAATCACCTGTCCCTGGCACGGGATGTATTCTTCTAAGGATGCAGGGTTAGCTCGGCTATCAGAGCCTGGGCAGGCACAAAACACAGCCCCTGGGTATGAAGTAAAACCAGCCAATAGACCCTCTAGAGATGGAGTCTCCCCCCACGACAGACCCAGAGCAGAGCTAGGTGGTGATCGAGGCTGAAGGATCAGATAACAGCTGACCAAACTCTTCCCCCTCCCCCTCTGCACGCCAGTCCCCCACGGACCCCCTAGGAGCACTGGCAAGTCCCGAATGTTGTTAGATCTAAGCTCGGGCCAAACCATCCCTGGAAATGAATTCCAAAGTCCAGGATCCCTGGTGCCAGCCGCCTCCCAACTCAGCCAGGGGGCTGTCAGCTCCAGCGCATCCCTTTCATGATGTGAACAGCTGGAAGCCACATTTCAAACCTTTACAGTAAGAAAAGGTTCAGACCATACCATGAGCTTGTTCAGTCTGAGAATCTCATGGGAACAGGCTTCCCTGATGGATTTCCAGTATTTGGCCTGGGATTAGTTTTTTTCCTGCTATTCTTTAAGTGACTTGCCTGAGGTCACACAAGAAGTCTGTAGAAGAACCAGGAATTGAACTGAGATCTCTTGAGTTCCAGTCCAGGGCCCGAAGATCGGGGCAGAGCATCCTCTGTCTCATGAGGGTATAAAAGTGAAGACAAAGACATTAGCTGATGTGTGCTCAGTTTCCCTTTTTACTGCAGAAGAGGCTCTGGGCTGGGGCTGGCTTTAAGATACAGGCCAGGTCTTATTTTTATCCAAGATCTTAACTGCACTTTCCAAAGTGACCTCGCATTAGACCTGTCTCAGTTTTGGGGGCCTCGCTCATGGTTGGCACTAACGTGGAGGCACACCCAAAACTGCACCCAGGAGACCCATTTTCCAGTTCCCTGAACACACTCGTCCAGACAATTAGGACACATAAGAAACTGTGTTAGGGCATCAGGGCACATGCACAAACCAGACAAATGCAGCAGGAATGTCTTTTCAGAAGACAACTTCCAAACACTAGGGATGTCAACACCTCTTGATGCCCAATGGGCGAAGCAAGAAGTATCCTATTGGTTGGATATTTTCCCTAGGAACTGGATTGTGTTGTTTATACACATTCTTATCTCCAGAATAACAATCAGTTCATGTATCGGTGGGAGCCGTGTTAGTCTGTATCCACAAAAACAGCAAGGAGTCTGGTGGCACCTTAAAGACTAACAGATTTATTTGGGCATAAGCTTTCGTGGGTAAAAAACCCACTTCTTCAGCTGCATGATGACTGATAACACCCACACAGCCTTCTGGAAAAGTCACGTTCCTTGTCACAAGCTGCCACCCCAAGCACTGCCCAGTTCCTACAGGCAGGACTTGGATTCGAATTTTGCAACCCATTGATTTCAAAGCTCCCATGAGGCTAGTGGGGTTTATGTATGGATGGTGAAAGGCCTGCAGCTGGGAGGTTTTGCAAAACTCGCAAGCTAATTTGGGGATTCACAGGGTTTGTAAACTAGCCTGAGTTACACACCTTCCTCCCCCACTCTTACTAAGACCCCTGACTTTGGGCGATATGGCCCTGACCCCAGAAAGCACTTAGGTCTGGTCTACATCTAAAAAAATTGGCTCGACCTCGCTACATCATTGAGGGATGCGCAAGGCAGCTAGGTTGACCTAACCCCCACTGGAGATACAGCTAGGTCGAGAGAAGGATTCTTCCAATGACCTAGGCACCTAGCTATCATCTCTGCATTGAAGGAAAAACCCTTTCTGTTGATGTAGGAAAGATCTACACTCCAGTGCACTGGAGCTGTGCCACTTTCATGTGGCCCTGGGTACTTATTTGCTTAACTTTAAGCATGAGCGAGTAGTCCAATCCTGAAGTCAATAGGACAACCGATGTGCTTCAAGTTATGCATGTGCTTAAATGAATCAAGGCCTCTGCTGGAGGCAGACGAACACCCCACAAGCTAGGCAAGTCCATGTGGGTGGATGGTAACTGGTAAGACTACACAGACTACTCTTTCCTAATCTGCAGCTCCTATCCCAGGCTCTGCATTGGCCGGACCTTGTCATGGGAATGCTCACACATGGGACAGGCAGCAAAATCAGGTCCTTTGTTTATTTCTTACCCTGTCTTCTCTATGCTGCACTTCCTCCCTGAGGTTTTTCACTGGGGTTTTCTTTCTGCTCCATGCTCACAGTCCAGCCTCAGTTTGAGTTCAAGTTGGACATTCATACCCACAAGCCGGAGTGCTTTGAAATTAAACTAACAGGCTGCCCCAGTCCTGTTTAGCATTTATAGATTGTTTTTAATTTATTTTTTCCAGTACAGCCAGCAGTGTAGTTCTAAATCTCAATGTATCGAACGGCACGGGCCTGTCCCGCTGGTGTGTCCTCACATGCACCACGCACGCAAGTTCACGCTGCGTGTGCTGCAAAATGGTGTCCTCTGCGTGGGGCACATGGGTCGCTACTTGAGGACCCCATAAATCGTACCAGCACGGTTTTCTGGCATCTTCCAGCTCCATTACCCCGCTGATTCACAGCTATTTTCCAAACAAGGGGGCATGACTAGTGGGCAGAGCAGCGCTGGGAGTTAGGACTCCTAGGGTTGAGCTCCTATGGTGCTGAGTGTGATCCCCGCTTCGCAATGACTCACTTTATGACAAAGGGCCACTCAGTCCTTTAACCTCTTTTGGCTCAGCAGCGTCTTTGCATTGAAAAAGAAAAGCAGCGTCTCTAGGCTGACCAGACAGCAAGTGTAAAACATCAGGACAGGGAGTGGGGGGTAATAGGAGCCTATATAAGAAAAAGACCCAAAAATCGGGACATCTGGTCACCCTAAGCATCACTCACTCCTCCGACTCCGAGTGGGGTCATGAGGCTGAATTAGGCAGGGAGGGAGTGCGCCTCTCCTGCCATGAAAACAATGAGGTGGCACCTTAAAGACTAACAGATTTCTTTGAGCATAAGCTTTCGTGGGGAAAAAACCCACTTCTTGAGCCGTGGTGGGTGATCAGGAGACCACATGCTTGCGTGGCCCATATAAAGGCTGTGTTATGTGCATATGCACAAGTGTCTGTGCATTAGGAGCCAATCTTTCATGACATGATCACACACTGGTTTTCCTGCAGGACCTCACCTCATTCAGTGCATCGGGTGAGGCAGAATTAAAGTTGCACAGAAAACAGTGAATCTGACATTTCTCAACGCTGGAGTGCTTGACTCTGCAAACTTAACATTCCCTTAGAAGCTAAGGTCGGTTTTTTTGTAGGGTCTCGCTCTTGCTCTACAGCTCACAGTTTACTTTGATCCTAGAAGGCTCACCCATAACACAAGATCAGCAGGATTTTAACTCCCGGGGGGGTCCCCACAAAGTTTTGTCAGTGAAATTAACAATCTGTCTAAGGCACTTGTATGGCCCCATCCCCAACATATCTCAGAACCTTTTCTGAATTTCTCCTCCTGCGTTGAAGTTATCCCCATTGTACAGATGGGAACTGGGACTTGCCCCAGGTCACACAGGAAGCCTGGGGTAGACCAGGGACTTGAATTCACATCTCTGCAGTCCTAGACCCCTGACCTAACCACTGGAAATGACCCTCCTTCCTCTCTGGCTTGGTACTTACATGGCCACAATTACTGCAATGCCTTAGGCTATGTCTACACTACATAGCATTCAGCGACACGGCTGTCTCTCTACAGCCATGCCGCTAAAAGTCGCTCAGTGTAGCTGCTGTTTGTTGGCTCTCCCACCAACAAAAAACTTCCACCCCCAACGAGCAGGGTTTGCTTTGTTGGCAGGAGCACTCTCCTGCCCACAAAGCGCTGTTCACACCGGCGCTTGTCGTCAGCAAAAATTTGTCTTTCGGGGTGTGTGTGTGTGTGTTTTTTTAACACCTCTGAAAGACAAAAGTTTTGTTGTTCAATTGCCAGTGTAGACGTAACCTTCGTGGTTCATTTACTGGTGTAAAATGTGCTCACGGCAGCAGTTGAGTGAGTGGGGGTGAGAAATGGGGCTTGATGCCAGGACAGGTCTCCTGGCGCTTGAGGGGGATGTATCTATTTATCTGTGTTCTTATCACTGGAGCTGGAGCACCAGGAATTCCTCCAAGATAAGCCTCTTTTGGCAGGAGGAATCTTATCAGATGGCCCAAGTGAGTGGTTTTCAAGTGATCTGGCAGCAGTCATTAATCACCCATCAGCCACCTCCCATTGAAAATAAAAGTTGCTGCCTCCCAGCCCGCCCCAGGCCCTGATCCACAGAGCCAAAAAGCAAACAAAAACCTCACCCTAAACAAACAGCCTGGCCGAAACAGACCTGCTTCCTGCCCTGTGTCTGTTATTAATTGGGTATCTGTCACAGCCAGGCTGGAGAACAACCCATCACCCAGACTGCCTGGTATTTCCAGGAGGGATCCAGATAAGGAAATGGGAGTGTGACAGGAAGAGAGGCGATTCTCAGGGGAGCCAGCAAACAGGGCTGGCCTATCCATCTCCCGGAGGTCAGGGATGCTGGCCATGTGGCGAGTGGCGGGGTGATGGATGGATGGCTCCCTGCCAGGTACCGTCGGAGGCTGCTCTCAGGGGTGGCAGACGCAGCCTCCGGCAGAACGGCCTCAATCAGACAAATGATGTCGAGCGTGTGTGTGCGTGTCTGTCTGTTTCTAGGGCTTTGCAAAGCATCTGAACGGGGCTGACCGAAGCTCTTAGAGCAAGGTCAGGCCTGGTCTCCACCCCACCTCTTCGTCTTCTCCAGGAAAGGCAGAACGCTGGCGGCCCAGTTAAAGCTGCAGCGTCTCTCCTCATCTAGCTCGGCTCGCAGAGAATTTACCTCAGCCAAAGTCACTTGCTTTGTCGAGTGGCCTCGGTGGCAGGACACACGTGGCCAGCGCTCAGGTGCAGATTATTTTGCCAGTGGTAAGGGGCGGTAGGAAGTAACCGTTATCACAGTCTCCTTGGGTGGCAGGACCACTGCATGGAAGAACAAAATCAGGTGGGCTTTGCTGGTGCTGTAGAGATGGGGCAGTCGGGAACACTGGATACAAATTCCTCATGCGTTGGCGGCTTAGAGCTACCAGTGACCCCTCAGAATCACGGAGACGTAGGGCTGGAACTAAGGGACCTCAGGAAGTCACCTAGTCCATCCCCAAACTGCCTGCTTCAGGAGCCCGCCTCCCTTGTGATACTGCCGCAATAATACCACCTATCATGTTCCGCCAGAGATCCCAAAGCACTTTACAAAAGAGATCAGTATCCTATCCCCCATTTCACAGGTGGGGAAACCGAGGCACAAAGACTTCCCACGGTTAGAGCACAGCCAGGGACAGAACTCAAATCTCCTGTGTCCCACTCCAGTGCACGAGCCACTAGACCACACTGCAGCAGCAGCAGCTACTGGGAAACCTCATGCTGGAGCCCCCCATGCTCTGAAAGGCCGGAGGCTGCTGTCAGGGGTTCCCTAGGCCGGTCACTTAACTTCCAACCTTACTCTGCTCCTTGCTCCAAAAGAGCCTCGGCCTGATGCAAAGCCCGTCTAGCGCTACCAGCTAGGGGAGGAAGGGCTGGGCAGCCTGGGCTATCCTTTGGCTTTCCTTTACATTTGCCAGTTGCTTCCCTTCTGCGTTGGGAGTGTGGGCAGGGGAGGAGACGCTGCTGCTGCTCTCGCTCATACGGCTGCCTTGTGGTCCAAGGGCTGGAACACAAGCTTCCCAGGGCCAGGCGGAAGGAGCTCAACTTATTCAAGAGACGCTTGAGGGGTGATTTGCTCACTGCCTAGGTACTGGCACATGGACCAGAGATCTGAGAGCGGGCGGGTGCTTCCGCCTGGCTGACAAAGGCATAACAAGATGCAGAGGCTGGAAGCTGAAGTTACACAAATCCCACCTTGGAATGAGACACAATTTCCTCGCAGTGAGGGTGAGTCAAACCTCGGATCAGGGAGGTTGAGGGCCCACCATCATTTGGAGTCCTTAAAGCAGTATTAGAAATCTTTCGAAAAGACCTGTTTTAATCCATTCTGTGGCCTGCATGCGCCGGGGGTTGGAGTGGGGGGCCGCAGTCATCCCTTCCGGCCCTAGAATCTGAGACTCCCACTGTTCATTCCCGTCCTTCCTGCATCAAGGGGAGAACAAGAAGTTCCACATTATCCTCAACAGGCACAGAACATTCACAGCTTGGCATTCGTTGGCTAGTTCTCTTGCTGAAAGAAGGGAGGTAAAATGTAATATTCCAGATTAGAAACAGACCAGGACAGCCGGGCTAACCTCCCCACCCCCAAGGCCATTAGAGAAAAGGCCATGACCACAGCTCTCCGGTCCTATGACTGCAGCGGTGTGAAGGGGCCATCGAATGGACCCTTACAGTATGTGCTAACTGCGTATGCTACACTGTCTGTTCCATCTCGCAATTAGCTGTGACACTTGGAGTTCCTTTCCCAGACCAGAAGCAGAGCTCTGTGTGGCTGGAAAGCTCGTCTCTTCCAGGAAGAGAAGCTGGTCCAATAAAAGGCATTACTTCACCACCTTGTCTCTCAAATAGCATGGGACCGACATGGTCACCTATGCTGCATCTAACCCTCTGCAGCACAGCGCGCCTCGCCCCACGCTGGGTCCTTGATTCAATACTGACTCCAGGGGAAGACTGCGAGGTTCTCATTCACCAACAGTATCCCAGCTCGTCTTTGCTATTCTCCCACCCAGGCGTGGAGGACCATGGCATGGCTGCAGGCCATGGAAACAAACAAGGGCCCCTACCATGCTTAGAGGATCGGAGCTATTGCCAAAGCCCAGGCAGTCCCAGCCCATAACCTGCCCCAAAGGAGGGAAAGGAACACTGGAGGTCCTGCCAAATACAGGAGTTACTGAATCCAACCTAAGGTAGCTCCTCTCAGAATCCAGCTCGGATCTCAACCCTTACCCCTGGCAGCGACAGGCAGCCATGGACCTGCAGCTCGTCTGGTTCCAAACCTCTGTGGAGACGTGCCCCCTCCCTGTCCCCACCCCGTGCTGGACCTTATTACCAGCATGCACTGTGCAAGGTGACTCAGTGGGAACCTGAGCTGCGGCGGGACAGAGGGGAATTGGGAGTTTTAGTTCAGCTCCTCTGCAGCTCGGGAGTTCCTGACCCCAAGAGATGCCATAAAACAACCTCCAACTAGCCCGTTGCTTCCTCTGTGCCCTTCGAAGTCAGAGGGCTGCAGGGTGCATTCTGGGGCATTGGATTTAGGGCAGCACAGCCTTAGAAATGCAGTCCAGGTATTTATTGCTAAATGAAGTAACACGTGAGACGCCCGCCCAAGCCCCTCCCCAGCCCCAGCCCCGACAGAACTCACACTCAGGTCACACATGCTTCCGCCAACCTTGTCCTGTCCGTTTGGGGCTGAAGCCAGCAGCCTCGGAGGCTCCAGGATCTTTCAATAGGCTTCGGATCAGGTCCTCAGTGCAAATCTGTGCAACCCGAGTGCGATCTTAGGCAACAGCCTGTTTGCCCTACAGGGGCTCCTGCACGTGCCTTGCCCAGGCTCTGCATTGTCAGCTTCCCCGAGCAGCCGAGCCGTGTGCCCTGGGCAGCGATGCCAGCAGTCTGGGATGTTGTCCCCTGGCCCCGCCAGTGCAGGATTCTGGTTTCCCCTGTGCCAGGTTAACCGTGTGAGTCAGACTTGGAAGGCAGCGCGGTGGCTGCACCGTCATCTCGAGAGGCAGAGGTGATGCAGGCGTGGTGGGAAGCGGCGGTGACACGGGAGTGACGGGGTCTGGAGGCAGCACAGGTAATGCAGGCATGACGGTCGGGGGCTGGGGGAGCCAGGACTGCCTGGCGACGGCTGCTGTGTAGCGCTGGGCAATGTATGGCTGTGGATTTTGGCTTGACTAAACACGAGCCTGTTTTCAGACATGTCTGTGAAAAGTGGAGCCATTCCACTCGCAGTTGGAGGATTCAAGGACATTTCGCCCCTTTGATTTTGGCTACCAGAGACCTGTGAGAATGTTTCTGATTTCAAGCGGGGCGGGTGGTTTGTCAGTGGCCAGGGCAAGGCGCTGGTTCCAGCTCCCCGACGGGCTGCGCCTTGGCCAGCACGCAGGAGGGGAGCAGCAGCCATTTCCGGTGCTGTCTCTGAGCCAGTCAGACCTGGGGGGAGACTCTGCCTTGACCCGCCCCACCACAGACACAGCACAAGGCTGCCGGGAGTGACCCTACGTGGGCCTCCGCACATGGCCAGACACAAGCAGCAAGGGAACCTCTGACTTTTCCTCTGACTCTTTCTTCCCAAACGAAGACCTGATCCTGGGGCCAATGAGAAGTTTGCCTGAATGACGGTTGCAGGATCAGACCCTTAGCCGTAGGATCACCAAATTTCTACTAACTGGTGCTGACCAGAGCCGCTAGGGTCCCTTTTCGACCGGGCGTTCCAGTCAAAAAATGGACACCAGGCAACCCCACTTGGCTGGCTGGTTTGGCCTCCTGATTTCCACGCAGAGGGACAGGTATGTTTCTCTACCTGCAAAGCGGCCCTAGGACCTGAAACTCTACAAGCGACTTCCCTCTCCTGAGAAAGGGAAATCCAGCGCCGTGAAAGGACTGGGCTATACTGTCCCCTCTGGGGCTGAGGTGTTGTTTGTTTGCTTTCAGTGCCTTTTGCCCTTTGTTTCCACATTGCTCTCAGCACTGGTACAGGCCTTTCACTTCGTGTCTCCCTCTCCATTAGTTGTTCCCTGCACTTTGTTCACGGGAATGGTACATTTTTAAAGGGGGAATTCATTTCAGGAAAAGAGATACAGTACCTCTTATCTGTTCTGGGAAGGGAATGGCTCTTTCTCCCAAGACTAATTTGATGCAGAATGACCTTTCTTTGCTACGAAAACCTGTTCCTCCAGTCCTTTGATGGGCCCAATTCTCTCCTCCTGACGTCAGCGCAATTGCTTTCCTTGGGGAGCAGGACTGATCCCCGCATTGGTGGATTCTACCATTACATAAAGGGCAAAGTTATAAAGCAAATGAATTTGAATTCCTGCCAGCAAGCAGTAGCAATCTGTTGGCTCTTGCAGTGTTTCAGATTATAGTCCTAACGCGTGAAATGTAAAATCTAGAAATGACTCAGAAAATACAACTCTTATATACGACAACACACTTGATACCGAGGGTAATGCTTATCACCACGAGGAGTTCTTTGAACTCAGTCAGACGACTGCTCACAGAAGTGAGTATTTACAGTTGCAGGATCGCCCCTTCAAGTCTGAACACGGATCAAGCGACACATTTTATCAGAGCTGCCGCCACGCTGTTAACGAGTACATTTCCTTCCGCTGATGCTGAGTGGCATGCGTGTCGATAATATAAACGTGAGTTTGCTATTGTGCTGTCACACTAGCTCTCAGATATGTGCCAGTGTGTTTCTGAATTTCACAATGTGAAAATTTGCGTATTTTGCTCTGTTGAAAAAGAATGTATTTCATTTTAAAAACACATGGAGTCAGACCCCCAGCTGGTCTAAGTCAGCAGGGCCAAATCCCCATCTGGTGTAATCGGCTTAGCTACCCCAGAGTCACTGAAGCCAGATCCCCAGATAGTGAACACAGGCTTTGCTGCATTGGCTCCAGTATACATATAGTTGAGTTGCGAGTGAATTTTGCTCTGATGGAAGGTACCAGCCCGACAGTGTCCACGGAGCCGCAGAACACAGGAACTTGGGGACTGGCTGACCGGATCAGACCAGGTATGTATGTAGCCCGGTCTCCGGTCTCTGACGGGGGGCCAGTACCAGGAGCTTCAGAGGAAGGTGCAACCCCCCCGCAGAAGGCAATGCCAGGATAACCTCTCCACAAGAAAGCTGCGCCTCCTGCCCCCCGGGAGGGGTTGGTTCATGTCTTGAGCGAGAGAATTCATCCCTCTTTCCTAAATTCTTGGTTTTTTTTTAATCTTTACTATTTGAACTCTGGCTATTTTTGATGTCTATAGAAATGTTTAATTCTTTTCTGAATCCTGCTAATTCTGTCGGCTTCGATGACATCCTGTAGCAGTAAGTTCCACAGCTAATTGATCGTTGCTTGCAAAACTCTTTCCTTTTATCAGCTGTAAATTTGCCACCTTTCAGTTCAATTGACTGGCTCCTTAATCTTGTCTTTTGAGAGAGGGTGAATAGAAGCTCCAGATCCGATTGTTATTTTCCATATCCGCAGTGGTAGGCCTCAGTCCTGGGCTTCTTGCAGACTTCTCAGGTTAGCTACATACTGTAACACTAAAGCCATAATAATGAATAGCACATTTCTTCAAACGAATACAGCTTTCAAATTGCACCATGTTTTACAGCTGCCATAAATAATGAAATCAATGTTTGTAAACTGTGTTTTAAGGCATCCTTCCCTGCCAGCGATTTCAGAAGCATGTCATTTTCCTTAGTGTGACGTTTGCCAGTCCATCTATTTTTAGGAAGTTCTCACTCTACATCTTCTGATGTGGTCAAGACAATCCTAAAACAAAACAGTGGCTGCATGTTTGTAAGGTATAAACAGCGAGACACGTGACAGGAAATGCTTTCAAACACTAGACTGCTCTTCAGAGGTGAACATGTGAAATGTTCAGACATCAAAGCCGGGGGAGGGTGATGTCATGGGGATAGAACAGACTTCAGGCTTGACATATAATCACAAAGAGCCATCTTAAACATTGCTTTTCATGGAGATCTGAAAGTCCTTAAAATACTTGCATAGCCTAGGAAACCATCTGAATCCCTAACGCAATCTGCAACCCCGACCCAGCGCTCCCACCTCCAGTCTGGACACTGCCCTCAAATGGCAGGAGAGTCAATTCATTTGTACAGACAAATGAAAAAACCAAAGCAAGCAGCACTAACAAGGGGCGTCTGTGAGTGCAAGCATGGCACACAGCTGTTCATTCTCGTAATCCTTGCTCTCTCATCCTGCCTCCCCATCTCTGCTTACTGTCCTGCATTGCTGGGAGTTCCTTGTGGGCGCTGGATTCCTCCCAGGCAGAGCTCAGTGCAGGATCGGGCTTGTGATCGGAAGTTCTTGTCTTTTCACATACGGCCATAAAATACCATGTGCTCCTGGGCTCCGTAGAAATGATACTACAACCTCGTAAGGCACAGTTAACACCACTTTTTTCACCCTCGTCCCCAGCTAGCTTATACCCACTTGTGACCGATCTGGCAGGGTTGTGGTTATGGGAACAAACAGCCAGGCACAATGTGTTTAAACACCGTCTGTCTTCCATGGCAATCAACGTCTCCTCTCTTTCCAAGATGAATGTCGCTGAACATCTTTCCTCACCTGAGCATGTGTGCACTGAGATAGAACACTTGTGTCAGCTACTCTTGTCCCAGAGAAAAAAAACAATTAAAGGGGACAGTGGAGCGGTGCATAGGGGACGGAGCCCCCAAAAGGGAAGAGGAAACAGCCATTGCAAACCCAGCCAAATCAGAAACAAGCATTGTTCTGGGAGATAAGGAACAGAAAAGCCCGACTGATATTTCACTTGTCTCTCAGAACGGATCACTCCCACTGGGGCAGTAGATTTGGCTGGGCTGGTCTATCCAGACTGAAGACGCCACAAGGGGCTGTTCTGTCCGTGTTGGCTCTGGATTGTAAGTGCCTCATGGCAGGGCATGAGTCTCCTTTTATGTTTGTGCTAAACCCCTAGCAACACTCCGAATGCCGTGAACTAGCTAGCAATGCTCCAAGAGCCATAGGGAGGGAAGAAGGAGGTGACGCCCCAGAGCAGCTCCAAGAGAGGGCTACAGGCAGCCCCTGAGAACCCATAGCACGCGTGGGAAAGACAAGAACAAAGGTGTTTTGCACATGGATCCTCTGTGTCTCAGCAAGGAGCAAAGTGTTCGGTACCAGGCACACAACTGCACGTGCAGATAAAAGAACACAAAGCCCCAAAGCCTCCTGCTAACGATCCCACCTTGTCCCCGAGCACCCGAACACCGGAGTTACCATCTCGCTTCGCCTCTCAGCCCCCTCAGGACTCCACGACCAGCTCTCCTGCCTCAATAACATCCCGCCTTGGGGAAGGCTCTCTTTACAAAAACACTGCAGATAATCCATATCAAAAGCCCCAAACACAGTCCATTTATCCCCCCACCCCCCCCCCCCCGACTTCGTCCACACCAGGCGACACACATCCCTTCTCCTGTTCTGCTGACCACTCATCTCGGGCAGGTCAGCCCTGTCCTCCTGTCCCGCAGCCCTCTGGCTCCAGCTCTCCAGCATGGAGACATCAGTAGGTGCTGCTTCCTGGCCTTCAGCCCTCTCCAGTCTGTCCCTGGCTCTCTGGCTTGGGAGTCAGCAGGCAAACCCCTCTACTGCCTTCAGACTTCCCCTGGAACCTCTTCCAGCTTCCTTCAGGGACCTTCTCCTGCTCTGATCCTTTATTGCCCCAGGTGCTGCCACACCCTCTTAACTGGCTAAACTAGCACACCTGTTCTGGCCCACGCTTCATTTCATGGGGCTGCCACCCTGAGACCTCTCCTATAACAAAACACTTCACTGCACACACAATTCTCCCCCAGGGGAGAGGAGGAGAGAAAACAAACCTCATAGGACAGAAGTTAGTCAGGTCACTTAGTGTAGGACTGGAAAATGCCCAGATGATGAGGGCAAGGCCAGATGCTGAAGAGAAGAGAAGAGAATAAGGCCAGTGTTTTGTTGTGGTGACAGTGAGGAATTTATTTTACTTTTTAAAATCATGGAGCTGATTGGGAGCTTTTTCTATTTTTTACTCCAACACCTGATTGTAGCTCTGATTGCAGTTCAGCAAGGCACTTAACATGCATTCCTAAGTCCTGCTGATGGCAATGGGACTTAAGCACGTGCTTAAGTGCTTTGCTGACCTGGGGCCTAAATCCCTAACTCTAAACTCTTCAATGGTTGTTAAGTATTTGTATTGCATGTAACATTGCAAAACACCCGCAGGAGCCCCCTGTACTGCCTGAAGATACAAATGACAGTTCAGTGTATGGAATCCCTGCACAGTGACAGGTCACTGACACGTTTAATTTATTCTTTTACAATATTGACGAGATAAAACAGCTGGATGGGGTGTTGCTGTTGATGGATTTTTGTGGGTGGCTAAATAATGTCCGTTTTGATTAAGATCCATGACTTTTGACATTTTTAAATTACAAATTTGTGACCTGTGTCTTTCTTTTCCATGACCAGACTTTAACTCTGTGTAGCTCCCCAGGACAAACCACTGACCTTAATGAGGAGGTTTCTGACTCAGTTTCCTGGTCCCGTGTTCCATGGGACTCTCTTCCCCCATCTACAGCTGTTCAGCTGTTCCTCTTTGTTCCAGCACAGCGTGGGAGAGTCACTAAAGGAGAACAGCAGGAACAGTGAAATCCTGGGTTTGGAGACACCTCAATCTAGTCTCAGCAGCAAACGCATAATTACCGCTTTATGTTTCAACTTATCTTATGTCTGGAGCTTTCTGTGAAAACCTGAAGACCTCTGGAAAAAACAAACCCAACAGGACTTTGAATAAAAATGGCAAACTTTCTCATTTTTAAACAACTACATACAAATAAATACAATAATAAGACCAGTACTATAAAGCTGGGATAAGGTGCCGGGTAGATGGTCCTTAAGTTTGTACCTGCTACACTTAGCCCTAGAGTAGTAGTGAAAAGGTTCCCTATGTTGCCGTCACTGTGAGTTGCGGGGACCTCTGCTAAGAGGGATTGGGTAGACAAATAGTCTTCATGCATGTTCATTGCTCAGTATCTCTCTGGAGCCTGCTAATGATGATTATATTATTTGACATGTGGGGAGCAGCTGTCCCCTAAGAACTGGACTGAGACCACAAATCAGCCACCAGGTGTTATTACGGATTCCTATTTCCATTGCGGTAGCAGCACTAACCAGGCTCAGGGCCCCCTGGTGTCATGAGCTGCACAAACACGTCGGTCTTGTCTACACTTATGGTGGCGTGTAGGGTATGTGCTGGTACGTGTCTCAGTGACAGGTGGGCTGCCTCCACGCTTGTCACTGCGACCTGCAGCTACAGGCAGCAGTGAAAGACTCTGGTGGGGGGAGGCAGCGGCGAGCTGCCGGAGCTTTTCCTGCTGCCTTCCCCCCTGCCGCAGCCTTTCACTGGAGTGGGGGAAGGCTCTGGCAGCAGGACACGCTACTGCTGAAAACAGCAGCATAGACATGACCGGCACTGCTTGGGCGTGTAGAGAGCCACGTAGGGCCCACGCTCTAGGGCTCAGGTGTGTAGGACACTCTTCGCCTAAATCACATCTCACCATCTGCACTGCTATTTGTAGCCACGCTAGCTGGACATGTCGTGTCTGTGCTGCACATACCTGGAGAGGACTGTCTCCCTCTCAGTCACTACCAGCCCAGGGTGGAGCTGAGGGGGTGACTTAGGGTTGTACAGCTTTGTACCCTATTGCCAACCAGTCTCTCTCAAACACAACTTTTTGAACTTCTGATATATGTATGAATCCTGGCCCAGGCCCAAAATTCATTCAGGGATTGGGGGCAGAGGGACGAGCATAGAGCAGTCTATAATCTTTGTAGCATTCGCAAGAGCAGGTGTCTGGCAAATGTCACGAGCTGTCTAAGGCTATTTTAGACACTTGATTTTTAAAAAGGATGTTTTCGGGAGGGACATGGAGGAGAAGCTTTGCTCACTGTCAGCACCTTGAAGAATAAAGTACCGGAGATGATACATTTCAAGGATACTGCTTGGTTGGTGCGTTCATAGCCATGTCACTTTGAGATATTGGCTGGGCCTGTCAGAGCTTACACGTTAAGCAAAGCCACGCCTAGTCTGTCCTTGGACAGGAGACCTTCAAGAAAAAAGCCAGGCTGCAGCGGGAGCTGGTATGGGGATCAGCAGAGTTAGCACTGACCCAATGCCCCCAAAGGGGAACTGTGGGGGGAGCCAATCCCTCCCAGTTGTTGTCTGAAACTATTCTGACCATCCCCTCACCCAGTAGTGGCTGGCGTCGCTGACCGACCCTCCCAGAAGCATCCAATACATTTTGGGTGCCTCAGTTTGGGGTGGCCAACTGGAGACACCTTGGACCAAATTTTAGAGATGAGGGATTCTCAAAATCTGGCCGAAGCACCTCTGAAAATGTGATACCCAGGGGCTCCAGTTGGCCACCAAGTACGAGGAACATAAAATTAGTGGACCCTTGAAAATTTAAGCCCAACATCCTTTGTTAAGGGCACGTGCTTGACCTGTCAATCAAAACCATTTCCATTGCGTATGCTTTTGTCTGCTTGGCATCACAAAGGAAGCCCCTTAATTCAGGTATCAATGACTTCTCTCCTTCGTACAGGGGCGGGCTATATTCTTACTTAGCAACTATTTATTTAGTTGCCCTGATTCCCCAAACTGCCGTGAGCCTTCAGCTCCCTTTGGCTTCACCACACTCAGGAGGTGGGTGGTACCTGGCAGGCCGGGCCCCAGATGTTACACTCACAAATCACTTTGTGCACCTCCAGATCCCAGAGGAAAGATACCATCTAGACCTGCTGGAATGTTCCAAACCCAACCTCCTTTGGTTGAAAAAACGGCCTTTTACCCCACAATTGGAAAATTTTGTAAAACATTGTTTTTTTCCATGATTTCTGTTTTTCCAAGGAGGCTAGAAAATAAAATATTAGTCAGGTTTTCTTTGTTTTTGTTGTAGTTGTTTGGTTTTTATCCTTTTCTGCCTCCTCATTTTACCACCCCCCTATTTCAATGGCAAAACAGAAAAAGGAATAGGCCAGAAGGAAGGGAGGAGAGGAAGAAAACAAAAACCCACATTGTGCAAAATCCAACATTTTCAGAACATTTTGTTAAGAAATTAGAGATTGCTCCTTGTTGAACCCTACAGAAGGAAAACACGGAGATTTTAAAACACGCTTGTGAATCCTCCCACCCTCCACTTTTTGGCCAGCTCCAGTGCTCTGTAAGTACAAAGTTTTATTATTATTATTCAATAATAACAGGGCCCACGCAGAACTTTTAATACAGGCAGAAGAAGCAGAAAGTTCCAAAGCCCTCTGCATTGATTTGTTTCTTTGAGATGTTTCTGAACAGCAGAAAAGCAGAGTGAAAATCTAACCGGTGGTGCATAGGCTACCAGGCTGGTAAAATCTGTCACCTACAGCTCTCTCCTTATTGCCTGCATTTCCTCTGGGAGTTGCTCTATTTTTCTGCACTTTGAACAGTGTATCTTCTCTCTTTCACCGTGCATTGTATGTGTAACCCAACTCAGTCTGGATCCAGACCAAGACATGGAACCAGAACCGCCTTAGAGGCACTGATGGACGATCTCCTGCTGCCAGTGGACAGAGGGCAGCATCCATTCTCATCCCCTGGACCTCTGCAGCATTCGACACTGTCAGCTCTGAGATTCTGGTTTCTCACCTGACGACAGGCATCCAGGGTAATGAGCTAAAATGGTTTGAGTCCTTCCAGGAGGGACACACCCAATGGGTAGCGATGAGAAACTGCCCCTTCACCACTAGACCCCTCGCTTGTGGGGTTCCACAAGGATCAGTTCTCTCTCCTGTCTTTTTTAGCATCCGCATGCCACCGCTAGGTGACCTGGTCAGACAGCATGGACTCAAGTGCCAGCAACAGGCAGAGGACACACAGCTCGACCTTTCCTTCCGCACGTACGAAGTGTGGCCCAGAGCTTGGCGAGATCAGCTTGTGGGTGAAGAGCAGCTGGCTGGAGCTGTACTGGGGCAAGGCAGCGGTGATGCTGGTGGGCGGAGGAAAGTGTCTGAGGAGTCTGCAGTTACAGTGCCGTCTCCGCTGGTTGGAGGTTCACGCCAGCAACTGGTCGATTCATTCCATAGTCTAGGACAGGGGGTCTCAAACTTCATTGCATCGTGACCCCCTTCTGACAACAAAAATTACTGCATGACCCCAGGAGGGGGGACTGAAGCCTGAGCCTGTCAGAGCCCCATGTCCCGGGGTGGGGCGCAAAGCCCAAAGCCCAAGTCTGAGCTCCACTCCCCAGGGCTGAAGCCTTTGTGCTTTGGCCCCAGGCAGTGCAGCCTGGGCTTTGGCCCTGGGCCCCAGCAAGTCTAAACACCAGCCTGACGACCCCATTGAAATGGGTCGTGACCCACTTTGGGGTCCCGACCCACAGTTTGAGAACCACTGGTCTAGGAATATTCTTGGACTCCTCACTGATGCTGAACTCCCACCTAGCAGCATCCTTGAGTAACACTTTCTACCATCTCCGCTTGGCTACAAATCCCTGTCCCCTCGTGGCGGACAGAGACCTGGCCTCAGTTAGTCACGCCTTTGTTATCTCGTGGCTGGACTACAGCAAGGCCCTACGCTGGCCATGAAGCCTTCAGCACTTAGGAAACGCTAACTAATACGCAGTGCTGCAGCACGTCCCTGCAGCACCACTGGCTACACGAACATATCAAATCCGTCCTGCGCTCCCTACGCTGCCTTCCCAGGGAATAGCAAATCAAGTTCAAGGTGTCAGTCCTTATCTTCACAGCTCCTCACCACCTGGCCACCCCGCCAGCCGCTGCTCCTCCCTGCCTGGCTGCTCAGATGCTCCGACACCGCGGTATACAAAACCCACACAGATGAGACTAGAGAAGATTACAGGCAGGTCAGGCTGGCTCATTAGTGCATAGGAAGTAAGTGAATCTGCAGTGCCGTGGATACAGACAGAAGTTAAAGTAAGCCAGTCCAGTCCAGTATGGTGTACCAGCAAGAACCGGTGCGCCATGCCAGACCAGACCAGCTTCCCTAGGCTGGTGATTTAAAGGGCCGGGGCTCCCCGCAGCGGCCGGAGCCCGGGTCCCTTTAAATCACTGCCGGAGCCCTGTCGCTGCTACTCCAGGGTTCTGCCAGAGCCCTGGGGTAGCAGTGACAGGGCTCTGTGGGCCATTTAAAGGGCCTGGAGCTCCGCTGTGGTAGTGGCGGCCAGAGCCCCAGGCCCTTTAAATCGCCCCTTAGCCCCGGGGCTCCCAGCCACCTTTGCAGCTGGTAGCTCTGGGGGTGATTTAAAGGCCCTGGGGCGCCCAGCTGCAGCCGGAGCCCCGGGGCCTTTAACTCTTGATTTAAAGGCTCCGCCTCTTCCGGCTGAGGCCACGCCCCTGCTCAGGACTCTGGCATACTGGTAAGTCCTTTAACTTACTTTCACTCCTGGATACAGATGAACATCCTGAAGACTACTCTGTGCCCAGGGCATGCGTCTGCCGGAGTTCCTGATTTCGGGATCACCCTCAACATACCTCACCATTCCCAGGAAGAAAGAACGAACCACAGACTCAAAGAGGACAGGTGCCCAGTGACCCTATTAGAGCACGCAGAGTATTGGGGGCGTTTGGTTCAGCTCATCACAGATGATGGTACCATGAAACAAGCTAGGGAGTCAAGGCGATAAAGGCAGGAACAGATTCTGCTGTTCATTCCAGGGGAAAAGTAGCTGGTGAAAGGTGCCTTGAGCAGCCCTTCATGTCCAGTCATGTGCGTTTGATCATGGCCTTTGTGGGGACACGACCAGGCACCCACATGTCAAAGTGGAGCTTGAGGAAGAGTCTTTCAGCCACTGTGAGTGACACAGGAACCCAAGAGAATGTGATCAATCTTTGTATCGGAGATGGTTTATCTGAGATCGCTCTGCTCAGCCATGCTATTCATGCTAACTCCTGCCAGAAAAATGTTTCCCATGCTGTGTTACAGAAACAATATCAGCCCCACCTGGTCAACGGGGTGTGAAAATGATCAATGGACGCTTAGGAGATTATATTTTTGCTTGAATGGATTGGAGCAATTCTGGTTGATCATAAAGTCAATTTCACTGGAAAAGTCTTTATAACGTTACCCTCATTTTGTCTATTTTTCATTCACAGCACCACAGTCTAAGGAGTCTATTCTCTCATCAGTGTACAGGGTATTTATGTGAGCAGCTCAGAGAAACGCTATGCCCATCAATTCCCTGCTCTGTCATGAAACACTTAGTCCCCGTTAAAGTGGAATTCCCTTCCTAAAAGTGACTGTAAAAATGACACAGTGGGGTTCTGTGTTGTTGTCTTTCAATGATTCCCATATGAAACTTACTCAGTTTACAAGAATAAGCATGTAACCACTAGCCACTGTCTCCCTTATGAAGAACAGCAGAGAGGGGAGACCTAACTAGCAGGAACTGAAAACCTTCAGAACTAGTTACACCGTGTTTGCTCCGTGATAGCCAATGAATCACCGAAAGGTATTTTCATGAGTAAGAAAACGGTTATCCAATTACAATTAGATATGTTCTATTGGTGGGATTGGCGCTATAGTGAGCTTCTGTTTAATGTTAACTCATGTTAATCCACTGGTCACAAAAGAATACTGATGACAGGAATGAGAAACCAAAGGGATTGTACCCCCCTAGCACGGAAATGCAAATGCTCCCGAGGATGGGAACTCACAGAGCTGTGATGCATACAGCAAGGGAAGGCGGCTGCTAGCTCTGGCCAGGGAATGATTTTTTTCACCCATGAAAAGTTTTGACAAAAAGGAAAAATTTTTGTTGATTTTTTCCTTTGACATTTTCCAGTTTTCTGTCAAACCCTCCCTTACCCCCCATGCTGCCAAACCTGAAATTTTGGGGTTTTCTATTTTCCAACAAAACCCATGAATGTTGTCATTGAAAACTAGAATTTTTTTCACAAAACAAATTCCATTTAGCTATAAAGCCATTCGGACAAAACACATTTAATCAGCATCCGTGCCAGCCAGCATTTCAGAAACCTAAACTTTGCCCCCAGTCCTTTCTGAGAAAGCCCCTAAACCAGTCAAATGAGATGTGAGGAAGTGACAGGTCGTATTTTCAAAGGGCTGCATTCATTCCGCCCTCTCTGCGCACTCCGGACCCTTCCAGTGCCCATGCGGAACAGAAGCATCGCCCCCATTTCACAAGTGGGGAAACTACAGCACAGTGAGGTCAACGACTGGCCGAGGCAGGATCTGAACCCAGGCCCCTCAACGCCTAGGCCGCGGCTCTAACCACTACGCCATGCTGCCTTGCCTCAGCTTTTTGAATGTCAGGCTAGAGGAGGAAAAAAAGCAGCTTTGAAACTTGGCCTGTGTTTTCATTTCCCCCCAGGGAGCGGAGCAGTTAAGAAGCAAGAGCGCGTGTCTGTGAGCAGCCTCCTGGACGGCCGCCACGCTCCGCTCCATTTATTTATGGAGGTTTATCAGGGCTGTGGGCTGCGATAAAGTTTATGGAAATAAACGGCGTTTCCAGCAAGCCAGGGAGAGAGCAGACTCTGCTGTTTCTTTCCCACACTGATTAGGATCTGGGCAGACTTCTGAGCTCCAGATCGGAGATAAAAGCAGCAGCCCCTCCCACCTCTGGTTGGGGCCAGATAAGTGGTAGAGAGAGGCCAGTGATTCACCCTCCCGGGACAGGGCCTGATTCTCCTCCCGCTCCCGCTCCAACTCCACTAGAGTCAGTTGTTCGGCTGTCAAACCCTGGAAAGGAGTGCCCGCCCGCTCGCCCGCCCCTTTGCTCTAGGAATATGGGACATTTGGGGGTGGAAATAATCGACATATGTGCAGCCAGATCCCCCATCCAGCTGGGCTGCATGCCACATGCACACAACCAGGGCTGTAAGTCACCCTTATGTTCCCTCTCATCCCGAGACTGTCTGTTCCCTGCTCCCACTTGCATCCAGCTGCCCATGGGACCAAGAGATTGCCAAGAGATACGTACGCCCAGCCATGTCCTCTTCTCCTCAGCTTGGCCCCTTGCAGCAGGGGCTGGGAAACGGGATGCTACAGGAACAAGGAGAGCTTTCCCCCTAGGCAGAGGGACTCCTCCTGGGTTGGTTTTACTCCTTTCATGGCTGCTTTGCTCTGTAGGATCTGGCTCAAAGAACCAGGTTCACACCCGGGTAAATCCAGATTAGATTCCTGCAGCCTACTCTGGGGATTTACCCTCCGGGGAACCGAGGTCAGAATGCGTCTCGGAAGCATTTGTTTCCCATTTCGGAGGCAGGGGAGTGAACCCACTGCCATTTAAAACTCCTCCATGTTTCACAGGGCAATGTTAATAGAGAGTCTGGGGAGAACAATTAAAAAACGAGGAACATAAAACGTATAGAGCCATCTGGGAAGCTGGAAAACGAGGCGCTGACCTGCCACAAACGAAGATAATGGGAGTTTTGCCATTGGCTTTAACAGGAGCAGGCGCAGAGGCGGGCCTCCAAAGCCTGCTGGGACTGGAAATATTCAGTTAGTGGTGGGTTTTGCGGAGGATGGATTCATTGGCCAAAGCAGGCCCGTCTTTGCCTCCAACGTGCTCTGAAGGAGGAGATGGGAACTGAAGCACTTAAAAATAGTGCTGGACAAAACCTCAAACCACACAAATCTCGCTTGGGCTGGGGCTTTGTTCCAAACTTGAAATTCAGGCCAGTTCGTCAAAGGATTCCTGAAACTATGAACAAACCTGAGCTTGGTTTGTGGTTTTGCAACAAAAACCATGTAAAGAACAGAGCATCAACACAAATGTGAGGGGAAACTTGATGGTTTCAATTGGATTTTGCATTGAAATTTTATTTTGATTGAACCCAAAACAGGGGGATGGAACCAACAATAATATTTCCACTAGACAGTAACCAAAAGGATCTTTTGTCTGACCCCACACTCTCCAGGGAGCTGGGGGGGGGGGGATTTCAGATAAAATGGAACATGGATCGAATTTTCTCTTGGGTTTGGCTTTGCACAAACAAAATCTGCTTGATGAAATGTTTCCAAAATCACAAATGCCCCCTTTTTGCCATTGCAGGGATCAGAGAAAACCAAGCCCACCTGAACGTGGGTGAATCGAGTCCGTGTAGACCTGGATCTGAAGTGCCCCAGGATGTGGTTTTCAAAATCAAAACCTGCTTGATGAGGTTTTGTAAAAACCAAACCACTGGTCCCTGAACCCATCACTGCCCCAAACCACAAAGCCAACATACTGTGCACCAGAGTGCGGCTTTCACTGCTCTGACACTCAGTGCACAGCCCCTCGCACGTCAGCCCATTTTGAAGCGTGTTTCCTCACTGACCCACACTCCACCCTGTAACTTCTAGCTGCAGCGTGGGGTGGAAGTGTAGTGAAGTAGCAACACTGGATGGGAAGGGACATGTCACAATCCACCACTGCCTGCCTCGTGCAATCGTAGGAAATGGATTTGGGTCAGATGAACACACCTGATGCCAACAGACAACCCTGTTGATCAAATCTAATCTAGTTCTAAAGCCAAAATGCTGCAGGTGAAAATGTGTTAGGCTATCTTTAAAAAGAAAACACTCCTTCTTGACGGGCTAATGAAGCATGAGGAGAACTGAGCTCTGTGTCCCAGCTTTGCCATTGACTTCAGCAAATCCCCTCTTTGTGCCTCAGTTTCTCCATCTCCATATATTATGAGGATAAAAATAATATTGACCTACCTCACTGGACTGCAAGAGGAGGGAGCCAGGTGCTTGTCAAGAGAGATGGCGATGGAAGGTACTGCAGAGATGCAAAGTTCTGTTGTATTGTAGCAAGTCTGTGGTGCAACCGTGGTCACTTTGACCTTCTTGGCAACATCTGGGACAGAACTCACTCCAAACGTACCAGCCATTTTGGAGTTGGAGGTTAATCTCCAGTAGCTGTTTGCAATATAGGGCGTATAACACATGCAGCTGGGCAGTCTCAAACCATCTAGCAGTGGGCAGTCGTGCAGACATGCTAGCCAGTTAATTACAATATACTTATTAGTATTTAAAGGGCCATAACTGGAAGGGGAGAATGAAATACCAAACAGAGGGATGGTAGCATTAAAACATCTAGGCTTGTTAATAGGGCTGTCAAACAATTAAAAAAGAAATCGCAATTAATCGCAGTTTTAATCGCACTGTTAAACAATAAGAGAATACCATTTAAATATTTTTGGATGTTTTTCTACATTTTCAAATATATTGATTTCAGTTATAACACAGAATACAAAGTGCACAGTGCTCACTTTAGATTATTATTTTTGATTACAAATATTTGCACGTAAGAGAGATGTAGTATTTTTCAACTCATCTCCTACAAGTACCGTAGTGCAATCTCTTTGTTGTGAAAGTGCAACTTACAAAAGTAGAATTATTTTTTTTTACATAACAGCACTCAAAAATAAAACAATGTAAAACTTTAGAGCCAACAAGTCCACTCAGTCCGACTTCTTGTTCAGCCAATCGCTCAGACAAACAAGTTTGTTTACATTTACAGGAGATCATGCTGCCTGCTTCTTATTTACAATGCACCTGAAAGTGAGAACAGGTGTTAGCATGGCACTGTTGTAGTAGCCAGAGATGCAAGGTTACTAAACATTCGTATGTCCCGTCTTGCTTCTACCACCATTCCAGAAGACATGTTTCCATGCTGATGACGGGTTCTGCTCGATAACGATCCAAAGCAGTGCAGACTGACATGGTCATTTCCATCATCTGAGTCAGACGCCACCAGCAGAAGGTTGATTTTCTTTTGTGGTAGTTCGGGTTCTGTAGTTTCCGCATTGGAGTGTTGCTCTTTTAAGACTTCTGACAGCATGCTCCACACCTCGTCCCTCTCAGATTTTGGAAGGCACTTCAGATTCTTAAACCTGGGGTCGAGTGCTGTAGCTATCTTTAGAAATCTCTCATTGGGACCTTCTTTGCGTTTTGTCAAATCTGCAGCAAAAGTGTTCTTAAAACAAACATGCTGAGTCTGAGATTGCTATTACATGAAATATATGGCAGAATATGGGTAAAACCACGGACCCAGAGACATACAGTTATCTCCCAAGGAGTTCAGTCACAAATTTAATTAACACATTGTTTTTTTAACGAGCGTCACCAGCATAGAAGCATGTCCTCTGGAACGGTGGCCGAAGCATGGATTAAAAGAGCAGCCGAGCAGAAGCCATTAGCGGAGAAGCAGGAAGTCACATCCTCACATCCCATCTAAATTACATTAAACCAATTGCCCCCCCCTCCCCCAGAAGGGATGTGGACAAATTGGAGAGAGTCCAGGGGAGGGCAACAAAAATGATTAGGGGGCTGGAGCACATGGCTTACGAGGAGAGGCTGAGGGAACGGGGATTATTTAATCTGCAGAAGAGAAGAATGAGTGGGGGATTTGATAGCTGCTTTCAACTACCTGAAAGGGGGTTCCAAAGAGGATGGATCTCGACTGTTCTCAGTGGTGGCAGATGACAGAACAAGGAGCAATGGTCTCAAGTTGCAGTGGGGGAGGTCTAGGTTGGATATTAGGAAACACTATTTCACTAGGAGGGTGGTGAAGCACTGGAATGGGTTACCTAGGGAGGTGGTGGAATCTCCATCCTTAAAGGTTTTTAAGGTCAGGCTTGACAAAGCCCTGGCTGGGATGATTGAGATGGTGTTGGTCCTGCTTTGAGTAGGGGGTTGGACTAGATGACCTCCTGAAGTCTCTTTCAACCCTAATCCTCTGTGATTTTATGACTTATAGGCTCTAAAGTTTTACACTGTTTTGTTTTTTAGTGCAGTTATGTAAAAACATTTTCTACATGTGTAAATTGCACTTTCATGATAAAGAGATTGCACCACAGTACTTGTATGAGGTGAACTGAAAAAATACTATTTCTTTGGTTTATCTTTTTTACAGTGCAAATATCTGTAATCAAATACAATATAAAGTGAGCACTATACGCTTTGTATGCTGTGTTGTAATTGAAATAAATATATTTCCAAACATATATTCCAAAACATCCAAAGTATTTATAATACGTTTTAATTGGTATTCTATTATTGTTTAACAGTGCAATTAAAACTGTGCTTAATCACGATTAATTTTTTTAATCAAGTTAACTCAAGTGATTAACTCGAAACAAATTAACTTCAATTAATTGACAGCCCTACTTGCTAGATATCTTCACTTTACATGAGGTGGACATCAGGGATGCTGGAACAGTTTTTTATAGTGGGGGTGCTGAGAGCCATTAAACCAGACTGTAAACCCTGTGTATAATGGAAACCACTTCCAGCCAGGGGTGCGGCAGCCCCCCTGCACCCCTAGGTCCAGCACCTCGGGTGGACATGGACACGACATGCCTGTAAAGCCACAAAGAGTACAGCTGCCCTGTAACACGCATCCTCGCAGCCTAGTCATGGTGAATCTAAAAGGTATCTAAAAGGGTGTCATAAGGAGGAGGAAGAAAACTTGTTCACCTTAGCCTCTAAGGATAGAACAAGAAGCAATGGGCTTAAACTGCAGCAAGGAAGGTCTAGGTTGGACATTAGGAAAAAGTTCCTAACTGTCAGGGTGGTTAAACACTGGAATAAATTGCCTAGGGAGGTTGTGGCATCTCCATCTCTGGAGATATTTAAGAGTAGGTTAGATAAATGTCTATCAGGGATGGTCTAGACAGTATTTGGTCCTGCCATGAGGGCAGGGGACTGGACTCGATGACCTCTCGAGGTCCCTTCCAGTCCTAGAATCTATGAATCTATGAATGCTTCAGGCATCACTGCACAACCCTATATATTTTTCTCTGCACTTTCAACATGTCTGCAGGGGAGATAAAGCAAGATGTAAGGTTGAGAAATTGCTCCGTTTTTGCTGGAGATTATGAGGAACAGCTGTACGGCCCTCCCCCAGGTACAGCGCGCAAGTCTCATCCACTCCTACAACACTTCTAGGGGGAGCATCCCACTGGTCTGCCCTTTGTTTTTTTTTTAATAAGGCCATCTCTGCCTCCTAGTCACCTGCCTCAGTATAAAGTCACCCAGAGTCAGAACAGTCGGAAGGGAACGTAGGGGGGATTAGGACCCAGAGCCCCCCCAGATTCACTCCGCTAACCCCTCCGACACTGGATAAGCAGCTCCAATGCGGTAGGATAGTAACTGCTGGAATACAAGCTGCTGCGGCCTCACCTGCACCTCCAATCTAACCTAGGTGCAGACGGCCGGGGCAGCGGCAGGATTCACACAGAGTGGTGGTGAACGTCATGATGTGCTTGGGGTTATACAACAGGCCAGGGGGAAACGTCCTCGGTAAAACCCTGATAAGAAGAAGGGAGAGCAGAAGACTGCAGGGAATCAGAACCTCGGAGAAATGTTCACTCACTCACTGGAGCGAACCCAGGAAAGGGAATCGGTGCAGAGCACTGTAGTGGCTCCAAGGCCTGGTCTACACTACGGGTTTAGGTCGACTTTAGCAGCGTTAAACCGAATTAAGCCTGGACACGTCCACACAACGAGGCCCTTTCTTTCGACTTAAAGGGCCCTTTAAACCGGTTTCTTTACACCACCTCCGACGAGGGGATTAGCGATAAAACCGGCCTTTGCGGGTCGGAATTGGGGTAGTGTGGACGGAATTCGATGTTATTGGCCTCCGGGAGCTATCCCACAGTGCTTCATTGTGACCGCTCTGGACAGCGCTCTCAACTCAGATGCACTGACCAGGTAGACAGGAAAAGACCCGCGAAGGTTTGAATTTCATTTCCTGTTTGCCCAGCGTGGAGAGCACAGGTGACCACGCAGAGCTCATCAGCACAGGTAACCGTCATGGAGTCCTCCCAGGATCGCAAAAGAGCTCCAGCATGGACCGAACGGGAGGTACGAGATCTGCTCGCCATATGGGGAGATGAAGCAGTGATAGCTGAACTCCGTAGCAGTAAAAGAAATGGAAAAGTATTAGAAAAGATCTCCAAGGCCATGAAGGACCGAGGCCATAACAGGGACACACAGCAGTGCCGCGTGAAAATTAAGGAGCTACGGCAAGCCTACCACAAAGCCAGAGAAGCAAACGGAAGGTCCGGGGCAGAGCCGCAAACTTGCCGCTACTACGCGGAGCTGCATGCGATCCTAGGGGGTGCAGCCACCACTACCCCAACCGTGTGCTATGACTCTCTCACTGGAGAAACACACAGGGAAGACGGTTCGGGGAACGAGGAAGATGACGATGGAGGTACTGTAGGTAGCTCACAGCAGCAAGGAAGCGGAGAAACCGGTTTCCCCAACAGCCAGGATATGTTTGTGACCCTGGACCTGGAACCAGTAACCCCCGAACTCACCCAAGACCCTCAGGGCACACAGGAGACCTCTGGTGAGTGTAACTTTGTAAATATTTGTAAACATTACAAAAAAAAGCAAGCAAGTCTGTTAACGTGTATGGGGATGGAGCGGAAATCCTCCAGGGACATCTCCAGAAAGCTCTCCTGGTTGAAATGGGGTGATTTTATTAAGGGGGACATTCAGAGGCGCCCGTTCCTGCTCTTCTGACCAGAAATGTTCCCCGCTGTTAACCACGCGGTGGGGGGGAGGGGTGAAGTGATCATCCCAGAGAATCGTGTGTGTGTGTGTGTGGGGGGGGTGGTTTACTTGTGTTTGTGCCGCATGTTAACCGGGAAACCGCAGCCCCCTCCTTTTACATTGAAACCCCATTTTAAATGGACAACCCAATTCATCCTTGATATGGGAAATGCGCTGCTGTTTGCAACCTTTCCCGCATGTTAAGAAGGTTAAAAAAGCCAAAACACTGTGGCCTACGATGGCTGCCTGCAAGCCGAAATATGCGACCTTGTAATGAAAGAGTGTACCCATTGTTCCCTAAAATGTGTCTTTTTTAACCACCTCTCCCTTCTCCTCCACCAGCTGCAAATGTTTCTCCTTCGCAGAGGCTCGTGAACATTAGAAAGAGAAAACGTAAGACGAGGGACGAGATGTTCACGGAGCTGCAGATGTCCTCCCATGCTGATAGAGCACAGCAGAATGCGTGGAGGCAGTCAATGTCGGAGATGAGAAAAGCCCAATATGAACGAGAGGAGAGGTGGCGGGCTGAATCGCGGGAAGAACAGAGCAAGTGGTGGGCTGAAGACGATAGGTGGCGTCAGCTTGCAGACAGACGGCAAGAGGCAATGCTCCGTCTGCTGGAGCATCAAAGTGATATGCTCGAGCGTATGGTTGAGTTGCAGGAAAGGCAGCAGGAGCAGAGACCGCCGCTACAGCCCCTGTGTAACCAACAGCCCTCCTCCCCAAGTTCCATAGCCTCCTCACCAAGACGCCCAAGAACACGGTGGGGGGGCCTCCGTCCACCCAGTCACTCCACCCCAGATGATCGCCAAAGCATCAGAAGGCTGGCCTTCAATAAGAGTTAAAGTTTTAAAATGCAGTGTGTCCTTTTCCATCCCTCCCCCCCCCACCCATCCCAGGCTACCTTGGCAATTATCCCCCTACCTCTGTAAGGAACTAATAAAGAATGCATGAATGTGAAAAAACAATGACTTTATTGCCTCTGCAAGCGGGAGGGGAGGGGAGGGTGGGGTGGGGTGGTTGGTTTACAGGGAAGTAGAGTGAACCGGGTGGGGGGGGGGTTGGAGGGTTCATCAAGGAGAAACAAACAGAAGTTTCACACAGTAGCCTGGCCAGTCACAAAACTCGTTTTCAAAGCTTCTCTGATACGCACCGCGCCCTGCTGTGCTCCTCTAACCGCCCTGGTGTCTGGCTGCGCGTAATCAGCGGCCAGGCGAGTTGCCTCAACCTCCCACCCCGCCATAAAGGTCTCCCCCTTACTCTCACAGATATTGTGGAGCGCACAGCAAGCAGCAATAACAATGGGGATATTCTTTTCGCTGAGGTCTGAGCGAGTCAGTAAGCTGCGCCAGCGCGCTTTTAAACGTCCAAATGCACATTCCACCACCATTCGGCACTTGCTCAGCCTGTAGTTGAACAGGTCCTGACTCCTGTCCAGGCTGCCTGTGTACGGCTTCATGAGCCATGGCATTAAGGGGTAGGCTGGGTCCCCAAGGATCACGATAGGCATTTCAACATCCCCAATGGTCACTTTCTGGTCCGGGAAGAAAGTCCCTTCCTCCAGCTTTCGAAACAGAGCAGAGTTCCTGAAGACGCGAGCATCATGTACCTTTCCTGGCCATCCCACGTTGATGTTGGTGAAACGTCCCTTGTGATCCACCAGGGCTTGCAGCAGCATTGAAAAGTACCCCTTGCGGTTTACGTAGTCGGTGGCTTGGTGCTCCGGTGACAAGATAGGGATATGGGTTCCGTCTATGGCCCCGCCACAGTTTGGGAATCCCATTTCAGCAAAACCATCCACTATTGACTGCACGTTGCCCAGAGTCACTACCCTTGCTATCACCAGGTCTTTCATTGCCCTGGCAAATTGGATCACAGCAGCCCCCACAGTAGATTTGCCCACTCCAAATTGATTCCCGACTGACCGGTAGCTGTCTGGCGTTGCAAGCTTCCACAGGGCTATCGCCACTCGCTTCTCAACTGTGAGGGCTGCTCTCATCTTGGTATCCTGGCGTTTCAGGGCAGGGGAAAGCAAGTCACAAAGTTCCATGAAAGTGGCCTTACGCATGCGAAAGTTTCGCAGCCACTGGGAATCGTCCCATACCTGCAGCACGATGCGATCCCACCAGTCTGTGCTTGTTTCCCGGGCCCAGAATCGGCGTTCCACGGTATCAACCTGCCCCAGTGACACCATGATTTCCACATTGCTGGGGCCCGTACCTTGTGTGAGGGCTGTGTCCATGTCAATTTCCTCATCACTCTCGTCGCCGCGCTGCAATCGCCTCCTCGCCTGGTCCGGGTTTCGCCTTGGCATGTTCTGGCTCTGCATATACTCCAGGACAATGCGCGTGGTGTTCATAGTGCTCATAATTGCCGCGGTGATCTGAGCGGGCTCCATGATCCCAGTGCTAGCTATGGCGCCTGGTCAGAAAAAAGGCGCGAAAGTAGTATCTGATGGACCAGGAGAAGGAGGGCGGGAGGGAGGGAGGGAGGGAGGGCCGAGTGACGACATGGCGTACAGGTACAGGAACAGGGAGAAACACAAACAACTGTCACACAGAATGGTCCCCCCAAAGATTAAACTGGAAACCCTGGGCTTAGCAGGCCGTTGATTTCACGGAGGAAGGGGAAGCAAATGAACACAGAACAAATCTATTTTTTACATCTTAAGGTGGCAGCCGACGCTGCAGCATGAGTGACAGCCATACCAGTATGACGACGATGGGTACCAATCATAATATGCCATCATCTGCCAAAAGGCAAGGGGCTGCTGCTGTGTAGCAATGCAGCCCCACGTCTGCCAGCCCCACGTCCGCCAGCACCCAGCATCGCCCTCGGCCTCTTCTGGGTGCTTAGCAGACAATATTGGGCAATTGGCAGAAAATAGTATATTATGACTGGTAACCGTCATCATCGAAACAGTAGCATGTCTGCCCAGGTGGCCATGATTGACAGCCATACCAGTACGACGACGATGGGTACCAGTCATAATATACCATCGCCTGCAAGGGGCTGGTGCAATGCAGCCCTACGGCTGCCAGCCCCACGGCTATCACTCATGCTACACCGTCTACCGCCAAAAGGCAGTTAGCAGCTGCTGCTGTGTAGCAATGCAGTCCCACGTCTGCCGGCACCCAGAGGACATATGGTGACGGTGAGCTCAGCTG
>NC_048306.1:102476098-102522881 GCF_013100865.1 Trachemys scripta elegans | reverse complement strand
GGGGGGGGGGGGGGGGTTGGAGGGTTCATCAAGGAGAAACAAACAGAAGTTTCACACAGTAGCCTGGCCAGTCACAAAACTCGTTTTCAAAGCTTCTCTGATACGCACCGCGCCCTGCTGTGCTCCTCTAACCGCCCTGGTGTCTGGCTGCGCGTAATCAGCGGCCAGGCGAGTTGCCTCAACCTCCCACCCCGCCATAAAGGTCTCCCCCTTACTCTCACAGATATTGTGGAGCGCACAGCAAGCAGCAATAACAATGGGGATATTCTTTTCGCTGAGGTCTGAGCGAGTCAGTAAGCTGCGCCAGCGCGCTTTTAAACGTCCAAATGCACATTCCACCACCATTCGGCACTTGCTCAGCCTGTAGTTGAACAGGTCCTGACTCCTGTCCAGGCTGCCTGTGTACGGCTTCATGAGCCATGGCATTAAGGGGTAGGCTGGGTCCCCAAGGATCACGATAGGCATTTCAACATCCCCAATGGTCACTTTCTGGTCCGGGAAGAAAGTCCCTTCCTCCAGCTTTCGAAACAGAGCAGAGTTCCTGAAGACGCGAGCATCATGTACCTTTCCTGGCCATCCCACGTTGATGTTGGTGAAACGTCCCTTGTGATCCACCAGGGCTTGCAGCAGCATTGAAAAGTACCCCTTGCGGTTTACGTAGTCGGTGGCTTGGTGCTCCGGTGACAAGATAGGGATATGGGTTCCGTCTATGGCCCCGCCACAGTTTGGGAATCCCATTTCAGCAAAACCATCCACTATTGACTGCACGTTGCCCAGAGTCACTACCCTTGCTATCACCAGGTCTTTCATTGCCCTGGCAAATTGGATCACAGCAGCCCCCACAGTAGATTTGCCCACTCCAAATTGATTCCCGACTGACCGGTAGCTGTCTGGCGTTGCAAGCTTCCACAGGGCTATCGCCACTCGCTTCTCAACTGTGAGGGCTGCTCTCATCTTGGTATCCTGGCGTTTCAGGGCAGGGGAAAGCAAGTCACAAAGTTCCATGAAAGTGGCCTTACGCATGCGAAAGTTTCGCAGCCACTGGGAATCGTCCCATACCTGCAGCACGATGCGATCCCACCAGTCTGTGCTTGTTTCCCGGGCCCAGAATCGGCGTTCCACGGTATCAACCTGCCCCAGTGACACCATGATTTCCACATTGCTGGGGCCCGTACCTTGTGTGAGGGCTGTGTCCATGTCAATTTCCTCATCACTCTCGTCGCCGCGCTGCAATCGCCTCCTCGCCTGGTCCGGGTTTCGCCTTGGCATGTTCTGGCTCTGCATATACTCCAGGACAATGCGCGTGGTGTTCATAGTGCTCATAATTGCCGCGGTGATCTGAGCGGGCTCCATGATCCCAGTGCTAGCTATGGCGCCTGGTCAGAAAAAAGGCGCGAAAGTAGTATCTGATGGACCAGGAGAAGGAGGGCGGGAGGGAGGGAGGGAGGGAGGGCCGAGTGACGACATGGCGTACAGGTACAGGAACAGGGAGAAACACAAACAACTGTCACACAGAATGGTCCCCCCAAAGATTAAACTGGAAACCCTGGGCTTAGCAGGCCGTTGATTTCACGGAGGAAGTGGAAGCAAATGAACACAGAACAAATCTATTTTTTACATCTTAAGGTGGCAGCCGACGCTGCAGCATGAGTGACAGCCATACCAGTATGACGACGATGGGTACCAATCATAATATGCCATCATCTGCCAAAAGGCAAGGGGCTGCTGCTGTGTAGCAATGCAGCCCCACGTCTGCCAGCCCCACGTCCGCCAGCACCCAGCATCGCCCTCGGCCTCTTCTGGGTGCTTAGCAGACAATATTGGGCAATTGGCAGAAAATAGTATATTATGACTGGTAACCGTCATCATCGAAACAGTAGCATGTCTGCCCAGGTGGCCATGATTGACAGCCATACCAGTACGACGACGATGGGTACCAGTCATAATATACCATCGCCTGCAAGGGGCTGGTGCAATGCAGCCCTACGGCTGCCAGCCCCACGGCTATCACTCATGCTACACCGTCTACCGCCAAAAGGCAGTTAGCAGCTGCTGCTGTGTAGCAATGCAGTCCCACGTCTGCCGGCACCCAGAGGACATATGGTGACGGTGAGCTCAGCTGAGCTGAGCGGGCTCCATGCTTGCCGTGGTATGTTGTCTGCACAGGTAACCCAGGTAAAAAGGCGCGAATCTATTGTCTGCCGTTGCTGTGACGAGGGGGGAGGGGCCTGACGACATGTACCCAGAACCGCCCGCGACACTGTTTTGCATCATCCGGGCATTGGGATCTCAACCCAGAATTCAAAGAAAAGGCGCGAACCGCTTCTCGGCTCGAGCTGTGGCGCAAACGTAGTATCTGACGGCCTAGGGGAAGGAGGGAGGGGGGCCGAGTGACGACATGGCGTACAGGCACAGGGAATTAAAATAAAGAACGGTGGCTGTGCATCAGGGAGAGACACAAACAACTGTCACAGACTGGTCCCCCCCAAAGATTAAACTGAAAACCCTGGGTTTAGCAGGCCGTTGATTTGACGGAGGGAGGGGGAAGCAAATGAATACAGAGAAAATCTATTTTTTTACATCTTAAGACGACGGTGCAGCGTGACTGATAGCCCTCGGCATCTTTCTGGGTGCTTGGCAGCAAATACGGGGCAGTGTATGACGATGGTCTTCAGGCCTATTGCACAATCGGCTGCTCAGGGAAGACTCTGCTAACGTACGATGACCCGACTTGTAATAGGCCGGCTAACAGTCATAATACACCATTTACTGCCAAAAGGCAAGCCCCACGGCTGCCAGCACCCAGATCGCCGATGAAGGCTACCAGTCTACTGCACCGTCTACCGCCAAAAGGCAGTTAGCAGCTGCTGCTGTGTAGCAATGCAGTCCCACGTCTGCCGGCACCAAGAGGACATATGGTGACGGTGAGCTCAGCTGTGCTGAGCGGGCTCCATGTTGTCTGCACAGGTAACCCAGGTAACCCAGGTAAAAAGGCGCGAATCTATTGTCTGCCGTTACTGTGACGGGGGAGGGAGGGGCCTGACGACATGTACCCAGAACCGCCCGCGACACTGTTTTGCATCATCCGGGCATTGGGATCTCAACCCAGAATTCCAAGGGGCGGCGGAGACTGCGGGAACTGTGGGATAGCTGTGGGATAGCTACCCATAGTGCAATGCTCCGGAAGTCGACGCTAGCCTCGTACTGTGGACGCGGTCTGCCGACTAGAGCACCTAGAGCATTTTATTGTGTGGACATACACAATCGGCTGTATACAACCGATTTCAATAAAACCGGCTTCTATAAATTCGAAATAATTTCGTAGTGTAGACATACCCCAAGTCAATGCTAAGTGACGGACTGAGGCAGTTTTAACGGCCCACCTGCAAGGAGCGTGCCATGTAACTGCTTGGCCTCGGGTGTAGCGTACTTTAGCATGATTTATATTGCCACAGTGCGGATGGGCCCCAGTGTGCTAGGTGCTGCACAAACACGGCAAACAAAGGCCATCTGTGCCCCAAGCACTTACAGACAACAGGTGGGGTAGCACACGGCACCAATGGTTTCCGCTGGCGGTGGCTTTGCTGAGAGCGCTGTAGCTCACTGTAGGGTGCTTTCCTGTGCTAAAAGGAGTTGATTTCACGTCATTTCATACATTTTACATAATTTACAAGATACAAATTGTAGGCTGTCCCACTCCACGTCAGCCTCACGGTATTTCCATCGTACCGAGATTTAACTCTGCGTTCCACCAACTGTACAGCAAACACAGAGCCAGACCCTCGGCTGGCGTGACCCCGCAGTGTCCTCACTGGAGCTGCGCTGATCCACACCAGCCACGGACACGGACTGTAAAGTTCCCCATCAGAAACGGAGCTGAATTTTGCTGCCAGTTCATTCCATTCCTTTGTTTTGGTGATCTCGATCTTTTCCCAATCCTTTGGGCAACGTCTGCTACATGCAGAAAGAAATGGATGCGAGGCTCTGAATAGCAGTGACTTTTCTTTAACCATGCAGGGATCCGATTCGTATCACGAAGAAATGATTCATGTGAAAAATGGTTGTGATCGCTGGGCTCCCCTCCCTGCTCTAGTCTAGTTGGGACCCAATAATGCTCGGTCTGTAGTGCAGGAATAACTTCATAATCAAATCTCTTATCAAACCCCTCACAGGACGAGCATAGTGAGAGCCGGAACTCTCCATATTGCCAATTCGCCTTGAAATTTACCCACAAGCTCCTTTGTTTTAATTACTCTTAATTGACTACCCCGAGGGCCCGATCCTAGCAAGGAGCTGACCACTCCGAACCCAATCCAACAAAGCACTTAGCTGCATGCTTAATTGTAAGCACATGAACAGTACCATTGACTTCAAAGGGATAAGCACATGCTGAAGTTGAGCAGGGGCTTAAGGGCTTTGCAGGATCGGGGCCAGGGAGCACAGCTCCCTAGTTTGTCGGTGTTCATTTGAATAGCCCCTAGAACGACCCTGAGTTTGGGGTCTACTGCCATACAGGGAATATCCCCAGGGAAATGGGCCTCTCCCAGCGCACAGAGCTGGCAGACGGGCCGCGGAACCCTGCTCAGAGCCCCGCTCAGACACAAACAGCTCTGAGGTCATATAGCCAGGTCCTGCCCCTCGTGGAAAGCAGGGCCCAGCCATGCTGCCTCGGGGCTCTGCCCGTGGAGCAGCGAGAGGCTACGCTGCCCAACAAGGTGCATTCCCTGGGGAGTCAGGCAGGTGACTTACTGACCAGAAAGGGGCTCTGCTGCAGGACACAAGGCGTCCCCTCCTTTCCCCTAAGCAGCTGTGCGTGCTAACCCCACAGCACGCTCTGACCCAACTGGCCTGTGAGATGGAGAGGCCCAGGCGGGGCTGGGCTGGGTAATCAGAGACATGTCTCCAGCATGGCAGTGCCCATGCAGAGCATGGCAGGGAGATAGATTGTAAAACGAACCTCATGGAGCTCTGAGACCAGCATCTGGGTGGTGCCCTGGGTCAGCCAGCAGATAGAAGGGCACGTGATTGTGGTGACACTATCACCATAACCGCCACCAAACTACCTGTGCACTGTGGTGTCGGGCTGATGTGACATGAAAGGGGAACAAGAGACGTTTCAAGCAGCACATTTGTAACCTGGGAAGATCAAACAATAACTGCGGGGGGAGAGTCCCAGCCGTGCCGTCCGTCGCTCTCAAGCCCAGGAGGTGGGTGAGTGGTGTTCACATTTTTCAGATGGGAGAACGGAGCCCTGCAGAGACTAAGTGACACGCCTCAAAGCTTTCGGTGACGCTGTGGCAGAGTCAGGCATAGAGCTGAGGAGCCCTCACACCCTGTGCTCTAACCACTAGTCCCTATTGCAGTGACAGGGCCTGAGGAAATTCCAGCTCCCAGGTGACCACTGCAGCATTTTGGATGTATACAGGAGCTGACTTAGTGCTGATTCAGAACCCAGCCGCCAGCAGAGACGAGTGCTAGGCACAGAACCCTGACGTTTGGAATTACATCTTTTCAGGCTTCTCTCTCGTTTTCAGGAAGTCTTGGGCAAATTACACCCATGTTTTGAATTTCATAGCGGGCGCTTTCTTGCCCACCGTTCTATTGCTCTGGCGAAGTGGCTGCCCACCCTGGAATCCGGAAGTACATGATGGAGCCCAAACAATTCAAACCAGCGTCTGCAGAGCCAGGCCTGTTGCCACCATCCGCGGAACAACTGAACAGCGGAGAATGTTCTTTCATTTTTTATAGCGAGTGTCAGAATGTAGGGAGCCCTGGCAACACATCAAAAGCGAATTCAGTCATTTACAGTAAAATCAAAGAGGGCAGAACAATGAATATGAAGTAAGGTTAAAACACCTCGTTACAGGAACGAATTGTTCATCTGACATCAAAATAATGGAATTTATGTCTGTGCAGGTTCGAGCCAAGTTCTCTGCGGTGCCATTTTCCTGTCTGTAGGCTCAAGCAGCGGCACGAAATAGCACGGGCTGATTTAACTTTGCATAATGTTTGGGCCTGATCCTGAAACCTTTATTCACGGAGGGCCCGATTTTATCCCCGCTGCACCGAGTACTGCCCGAGGCCTGGATTCAGCAAAGCACGTCAGCAGCAGCGTGACTTTAAGCCTCTGAAAGCCAAGGAACTACTCACACGCTGCGGTGATTTGCTGGGCCCCGTTCCTTTGCAAGTGCATGCACTGAAATGAATGGGAGCAGGTGTGTGAGCAAGGTCCTCCGCAAAAGGAGTAAGAGTGGCCCTGCTGGAGTCACGGGGATGCTTTGCAATGGTGAGGATTACTCGTGTGAGTCAGGGTCAAGCCCTTTAGGACGATCTATCTTCATCTCTGGCCTGGCCTGCCAGCTGTTTGAGGGCGTGTTGCTGCCGGGTGGCAGAATCTGGCCCTTAGTCTGTAGGGTCTCTGGGACAGGGAGCTGCATATCCTGCTTTGTCTGTGAAGCACTGGGCACGGTTGTGGGCGCTGTAAAACGATGAAAAGGAAAACTCCCAAACAACCCAAAATCCGGCACTGGCATCACAGCCCGGCAGGGGACCCTGCCTGAGCTACATGCCCCCAGTCCTCCCGTGGGCTGCCATGGCCCAAATCAAACGCGACTTGGCACCACGAGGCCTCCCGTCCCAGCCTTGCTCCTCCCGCTGCTCTGGCGGGATCCATGTCCTGAGACTAGATTCTTCACCATACTCCTCGCAATTAGCAAGGGGCTCATGGGTGCCTCCTACTCCTCTTCCTCACACCCGGGCCTTGTCCCCGCCTCCCATTGGCTCCCCAGCCGCACTCTCCTCATGGCATGATAGATGGGAAGAGACACATGACATCAGACCTGGCCAGGGCAGGGCTCTCCTGCCCCAGTGCTTGGCCCATCACTTCCCAGGCGAGACAGACAATTCCAACGTGTCCTGTGCTGCCTCACGGGGTGAGCCGCTCACCCCCTCTTCCCCGGGCAGCCTTCGGCCGACAGCTCCATATCTGTGCTTGTTTTAAAAATACGTTGTGAGGCACTTAATTACCACGGACGATCACAATATAACTTCACGAACAAATCAATATTTAGCTCTTTTTAATCGGGCCTTGTAAGTCAGACCCTTCTGTCCCATCATCATTTCTGTCCTGCTCCCTGCTCCCTGAATACTGGCGATGTCTCTCTTAGCCCCAGAGCTGCCCCATCACTGGTGCATGCTTAATAACCCCCAGCGTCACATCTGCTGTCCTGGGCCGTCTCCCAGTGCCACCCACGTTCACCCAACTTCACTTCTGCTATCAGTTACCGCCACTCCTGCAGCTAGCCACCTGTTTGGCTCATGTCACCACAGTGTCTGAGCATCTCACAATCTTCAATACCTCTGTCCTCACCCCCCAACCCATGGTGCAGGGCAGGGCTGTTATCCCCGGGGTACAGAGGGGAAATAGAGACACACAGATTTGCCCCGGGTCACCCAGGGAGTCTGTGGCGAAGCAGGGAATTGAAAGCCACTTTCTTAAATCCAAGTCCAGTGCCCTCCCCACTAGACAGTCCTCCCTCACACATGTGTGACCCCTTGCCCTCTGCAGTCTCCTTCTCCCCACCTGCCCTCACGGCTTCCCCACCCACTACCAGCCGGAGGGGAAATCTGCAAAGAGTTTTCCAGACTTCCAAGAGAAAGCCCGAGAGTAGGGAGTGCGGTCTAGTGTGGGGAGCATGGGGAGCAGGAAGCCCTGAGTGTCCATCCCAGCTCTGACAGATGGGGCACAGGTGCTGAACTCTGGGGAGCTCCTCGACAGTTATCTTATGCAGCCGGGAGGGGAGTGAACCAGATTTCCTTAGGGGCCCTGGGAAAGATGAGTCTTTCCTCCCCAACCTCTCTTGTGACAGGTTTCAGAGGGGTAGCCGCGTTAGACTGTATCAGCAAAAACAACGAGGAGTCCTTGTGGCACCTTAGAGACTAACACATTTATTTGGGCACAAGCTTTCATGGGCTAGAACCCACTTCATCAGATGCATGGAGTGGAAAATACAGCAGCAGGTATATATCTATATATACACAGTACATGAAAAGATGGGAGTTGCCTTAGGGGAGCGGGGTCAGTGCTAACGAGACAATTCAATTAACAGTAGAATTCCCACGGAGGAAAAATCACTTTTGTAGTGGTAATGAGGGTGGCCCATTTCAAGCAGTTGACAAGAAGGTGTGAGTAACAGCAGGGGGAAATTTGTTTTTGTAATGACCCATCCACTCCCAGTCTCTATTCAGGCCTAATTTGATGGTGTCCAGTTTGCAAATTAATTCCAGTTCTGCAGTTTCTCGTCGGAGTCTGTTTTTGAAGTTTTTTTGTTGAAGAATTGCCACTTTGAGGTCTGTAATTGAGTGACCAGAGAGATTGAAGTGTTCTCCTACTGGTTTTTGAATGTTATGATTCCTGATGTCAGATTTGTGTCCATTTATTCTTTTGCGTAGAGACTGTCCGGTTTGGCCAATGTACACGGCAGAGGGGCATTGCTGGCACATGATGGCATATATCACGTTGGTAGATGTGCAGGTGAACGAGCCCCTGATGGTGTGGCTGATGTGGTTAGGTCCTAGGATGGTGTCCCTTGAATAGCTCTGTGGACAGAGTTGGTACCAGGGTTTGTTGCAGGGATTGGTTCCTGGGTTAATGTTTTTGTTGTGTGGTGTGTAGTTGCTGGTGAGTATTTGCTACAGTAATCAAGGACTGGCCTGTCTCCCAAGGTCTGTGAGAGTGAGGGATCGTCCTTCAGGATAGGTTGTAGATCCTTGATGATCTTGTATTTCCCTCTCCCAAAATACTGCTCCCCCAAATCCCCTGCTCTGCAGGCCTTTCTCCCCTGTTGTGTTACCCCAACACACACCTCCCCAGGCACCTGTATCACAATTCTCTGGGCATCCCCAAGTGGGGATCCCTCTTTAAGGAGTCCTGGGGCAACCCAGCGAGCAGGGCCAGAGCTGGGGGTGGAGAAGCCAAACTGCTATGGAGGCCTAAGCCCTGTGCCCCTCATGGATGTGCCAGATCTCAGGATACCTGCAGGGTTTGCGTCGCGGGCTAGACCCCGGCTTTCTACGTGGGGGCTGAAGCCCAGGCTCTGATGACAGAGAGCAGAGGAAATGCTGCCAGCGGACGGTCCCAGAGTCTCCGCAGTCTGTGCTGATCTCACCCCACCAGGGTTCGACTGGCCCCGTCTGAGGGTACACCATGCTCCTCAACACCTAACACACGGCAGAGCTCATGGGGCTCCGGGCCAAGGGGCCCTCCCTAGGGAGGAAAGGTGTTGCAGCAACACCACAACGTAACAATAGCCTTCTTTTTAGAAACAGCCCAACCACCAAGCGCCAGAGTGTTTGGACCTCTCAGCCGTGACCTCTTCCTTCACCAGCTCTGCCAGCGGAGAACTGGTCCCCCCGGAGATAGGTCGCTTTGTTCCTCCTGTCTGATCGAGCTAAATCAAATCACGGATCTGTGGCTCAGCAGGCCTTACAAACCAGCCGCGGGGTCCCGACACGAAGGGGACGTCTACACAGTGAGCGGGAGCCCATGGCAGAGAGTCTCAGAGCTGGGGACTCAGGCTCCTGCGAGGGTGCTAAAAACAGCTGTGTAGACATCTGGGCTTGGGCGGGAAGGGAGGGCATCGGGCTTCAGAGCCGGAGTTCCAGCCTGAGCCGGGACGTCTGCACCAAAGCGCGAGCCCACAAGCCTGAGTTTGTTGGAGCCTGGCTCAGGGCAGGGCTCAGGGCTCTGTCAGAATCGGTTACTACACCCAGGGCTGATGAGAGGAGGTAAAGGGGGGACAATTGTAGCAGGGCCCCAAGCTCAGGGAGGCCCCTAAACATCTGTAACATCTGTGTAAATAAAGTGAACTGGGAGGGGTGGGGAATAACCAAACACGATGTAGCAGGGCCCCAAATTTCTCTCGAGGGGCCTGACTACACATACAGTGGTTCTTGGCTGACCCCCTCCCCTTATCCTATGATCCAAGGCTGCTCTGGGGGGGAGCGTGCAGGGTTGCCCCAGGATGATCCCGTTTTTGCGGTGGCTGGCCCGGGAAATCTGTCAGGGACTTAGTGCACCCGGCCAGTTGCCCAGTTTTACAGGCTCGGGACCATCCCAGATAGCCCAGGCTTTGTGCCTCAGAGGTGGCAGCTCCAGAGGAGTGGGAAGGGGCAGCCCAAGGAACCTGCCCCTGGTGCAGCCCCCACAAGGGCCCAGACACGATTGCAGTCAGGGGAGGACCCAGGGACTGCTCCCTCCCTAATCCATCAGGGGGCAAAATGCTCCCCAAGTGGGGTGGCTAGGCGGCCGGGCCATGGCTAGCAGAACAGCGCTGGCCCCCCACGGAGGAGAGGACTTTCTCCTCTCCCGCTCAGCTCCCCCACTCTGAGCAGGCAGCTCTGCTCCCCACGGGATCGGGGCCTCCTCGCCGGCCCCAGATGGACGGATGTGACCACGCTGCTGCTACCGCCTGGCAGGGAGTGAAGAGCCGGGGAATGACCGGGCTGGAGGCCCAGACAGACTCTCCCTCTGTCCACGGCTGGGCCCAGGCAGGCTGCCAGGGAAGCTACGCTCTGCACCCCCAGGAGTGACACAGCCTTCGGGAAAGAGGAGGGGGAGAGAGAAAGAAAAGATTGTTCTGGCATGGGCCAGTGGAAAAAGGAGCAGAGAAGGGGGGTGAGGGGGAAACATCAGGACAGCCAGTGGGAGGTTAGCCTGAGTAAGGACCCCAGGCGAAGAGAAGCTTTTCTGGGGCACTCACATAGGGGCCCTGGGAAATGTGGCTATTCAGGAGTGAGCAGCAGTCACCCTGTGCTCCCCTTTACCCCATGCCGTACAGCCACAAAGCTCTCCGGCCTAAACGAACGGGAGTCTCTCAGGGATGATTGATGGCAGACGCCTGGCTCCTGCAATCCCCTTTGCCAGATCTTTCCTCAAGCCTTGCTACAAAACAGCAGCACCCGAGCCTGGGAGCATTTCCTTCAGCCCTCCCAGAACGACAGGCGCGGGGACAATGGGCCTCTCTCCAGGCTGGGGGATCCCCTCCCCCGAGATGGGCTGCGGGGAAGTTGGTCATCGCGTAGACAAAGTCTCTCTATTTTACAGCCTCTGTGTGCGATGCCCCAACTTCCTTATTTTACTGGGGCGGGGGTCAGGAATGGACACAAACGAGGCTACTTCGCTAGTAACTCCTCAGAGCTGTGGAAAGTTTGATGCAGCGAGAGCACCCAGACAGAAAATTCAAAAGCTCATAAAGCCCCCTCCGCGTGAGGGCACTGGCATCAGGTCAGCTCTGCTTCTCCAGACACCTAATAAAGAGACATTCCAGGACACTAAGTCATAAGGGAAATCCGCGGGGGTCATAGAGAACAGCTGAAAACCAACCCTGGATGGTAACAGATCAGTAACTCCCGTACACTGGACAGGAAGGGGGGGAAAGAGTGAGCCGTTTTCTCCTCTCCCCCATCAGGACTGGGGGGGTTGGGGGGAGGTGGAGAACACACAGCAGAAAGACAGGCAGGATGCCGAAGGAAAGGGCTGCAAACAGCTTCGTTCAGGCACCACTGCAGACACAGGCCTGGCTAGAATACCAGGGATGACACGGTGCTGCCAGCTGAATCCTTTGGGTCTTACAGCCTTGTGCTGCCGGCTCGCTATTAGTGACGAGGGAACATCACGTGGCTCAGGGGTTAGAGGAGGGCTTTGGAAGCATGTGTCTCGGAGGCTCAGCCCCACGCCTCTGGCTTGGAGATCCCCTGGGAACAAGCTTTTCAGAACCCTGCCCCGGGTCCCTGCCCTCCAGATCTTACCATTACATGGATTCAATCCTGCGGCCTTTCTTCCCGCCGATCAGCACTTCCACCCGCCGTCCTGCCGAGCCCGTGAGGACTCATCGCACGGGGAAGTGCAGCTAGGCCTGAATCAGAGTTGAGAATCAGGCCCAAGCTACACAAGTCACTTCACTTTTCTGTGTGCCCATTTCCTCATCTCTAACATGGAGTGACCCAGCACTCCCCTCCCTCTGAGCTGCCGCATGGCTCCCTTCACTCTCCTTTGGAAAGCAGGATGAAATTCTTTGGTGCAGTGCTGGAGACTGGCCTTGCAAAGACACCTTTTCGCCTGTAGCAGCACCAATCGTTCCTTACGGAAACGTTTTATTTATTTATTAATGGAGATATCCTATCTCCTAGAACTGGAAGGGACCTTGAAAGGTCATCGAGTCCAGCCCCCTGCCTTCACTAGCAGGACCAAGTACTGATTTTGTCCCAGATCCCTAAGTGGCCCCTCAAGGATTGAACTCACAACCCTGGGTTTAGCAGGCCAATGCTCAAACCACTGAGCCATCCCTCCTCCCAAACTCTCCACAGCAGCGAATCACTTCATCTGTAAGAAGCAGAATCCAATCACACAAAAATGCACAACTTTCTCTTAGGAAACAGAAGAATTCGTAGCACCCGAGCTCCTTTACCTCGATGTTCAGAAGCACTCAGCACCCAGCAGCATGGCTGAAAACCCGATCTCTAGTCCTGCTGAGTTGCAGCGGGTGACTGCTCAGTGCAATGGGAGAGCGCTAGAGGAGAGTTCCCCTTCACAGTGAAGGTGCAGCAGCCGTCAGAAATCACTCCTCCCTGGCCATGTCCCGTGAGCCGGTGGCTGTGAGACGGGGCGGTGCAGGGCTTCTTACACCAGCTCTCCTACACCGAGGGACTCTTCCGCTGCCCAGAGAGGCAGACCTGGCCTCAGTGGAGTCAAGGGAGGAAAAATAATAAATCCCGAGGAGCTGGCGCTGCGGAGGGATGCCATAGAACTGGTCCACATGGCAAGAGCTGCAGGGGAAGGGCCGTGTAGTGTAGAACATCGGTCAAGTGCAGCATGGCTACACGTCAGCATCAGTGACTCACAAGTGATGGGAATAGTCACTTTCTGGCCACCCACCCCACCTTAGTAGGTGCGGGCTGCTAGGGTGCGAGGCCATAGTGCAGAGCAGGGCTAGGCCTTGAGGAGTGAAAACCAGGGAAGCTGGACCATTGTGCAAAAGCTAGCCCCGCGTCCTGGATTCCTGTCCTTCCCCAGCACACATCGCAGCAGGGAGTTCACAGGCCTGAGAAGTGGGGTCCCCGGAGGAGCCTCCTTCACCAGCGCTGCGTTGTGGTGCACCTCGAAAATCCCACCGCTAGTACACACAGACACGCACATCTCTCCCTGGCTGCTCGATTGACTCCCTGCCCGCCTCATTTCCTACCTTCTCGCCTGAGCCATCCACCCTGGTCCGCCCCGCCGCTCCTTCTCCCGCCCGCTGCATTGTCAGAAACCAAACACAAAGAATCGAAAACATGAGATGTATTTCCCCACCCACCTCAAATCTGTTGCAATAGAAACCGTAGCCTGAGGGCATTCCCCACGGGTGTTACTCGCGTGAGTATAAAGGGCCAGGCGATGCCTCTGCGAGCTGCTGTGCTTGGGGGCGGGTCCCTCCCATGTTCCCTGGATCTCAAAGGCCATCCTGGCTCCTGGGGCTTTATACTCAAGCCTCAAAAAACCAGCTTCCTCTTCAAACTACCCTGAGTGGCTCCTCTGCTATCTGAGAGTGGTCCCGTCTGAGCCACCAGGACTCAGGCGCCAGCGCTGGGCCCACACCTCAGCGCCTTGCACAGCGTCACCTCCTATTAGCATTATCTGAAATCTGGCTAGGGCAGAGGGCAGGGAAGGGGGGCTGGGCTAGTGGATTCGTTAGCTCTAAAGCAATCGCAGACGATGCCGTGGCTGCTGCCCTCCCGTTAATGAGGAGCGCTGTATGACTCATCTCGACTTGGGTCAGGGTCCCGGCTAAAGAAAACCATGTAAATCATTTTATATAGTTTACTTAATTGAGCTCTGCACAGGGGGTGCCTTCTTAATGGGATTATGGCACCAATTACCTCATTAGGGGAGAGGAGCTGCTTTTATGACAGGTTTGGGAAATTAAAATGCCTGAGCGACATCCTTTGGGGCCATTAATTGTGGCTGGGAGCAGCAGTGACAGGGCACAAACCCAGACCCGGCGGTTCTGAGCGAGAGTAACTGCAGGTAGGCACATCAGGATTCCCGGCATAGCCTGGGAGACACTCGGAAAGGGAAGCTGGACTCCCTCCAGCCCAAGCACCTTGGCTCTGTCTCCACTGCATCTGGGAGCGATGAAGCATAGAGCCGTGGCGGGTTCACCCCCGTTAACTGGGCCAACCTCCGGTGCAAGCAGGAATCCATAGGGGTGCAGTGGGGGTGCATGCAGACTCAGGGGGCCTGGGAAGGTCCACAGGTAGGGCCTATGGGCAGAGGGAGACAGCTGGGGGTGAGGGAGGGAAGGGATAGATTAGACAAGGGGCAGTTTTCTGGGTACGCAGTGAGCCCAGCACGGCCGAGGCTCCCGGGCATTCTGGGGCTTTTTGGTCATTTTCTCTGCCTTTTGCACCCTTCTGAAATAAAATAACCTCTGGGCAGGAAATAGCCTACGCGGTAGCAATGCCCCTGGCCCCCTTGAGAGCTTGGTGAAAATTTGGGCCTGGAAATGTGCTGTGAAAAAAGGCGAAACGTAGGCAAGTGTTGCCTGCAGCTGCGGGATGATGCGAGGAGACGTGGCTGTGTGCGAACGCTGCCAGTGCCCGTGGGGAGGGAGCGGCCGCAGGGCAGGGCACGCCAGCCAACGTGCAGCATGCACTCAGTCTATTTAGTTTACAGGCAATTCAGCAGGTGCGTAAATAACCCCCCCGGAGCGCTCCCCCCACTCCATCCCCAGGACCTGGCGGCTCCATTTCATCACCCCCGCCTGGACACTCTGTTCTCAGTGAGCTGAGCTCACGGCCGGGGAAAACAACAGCAGGTATCCAAGGCTTAGTGGGGCGGGCTCCCGAGCAGCAGAGTAGGGTGAGCGGCAAACCAGCCTTGAACATGACGAATGAATCGGCTCTGGTCTGGGATGGGAGGGGGCGTGCGAGCTGCATGACTTTCCCTTTTCAGGGCAAACCCGGGTGCCTCCTGCGGGCAGAGTGCCCCTCTTGTGAGGGGAACATGGGAGACAGGGCTGAATTCTGCGGCACCAGCCTGTGTTGTGAAACCTGCATGATCCAGACTCATTCCCGAGGGCCCCCAGTGCCCCACGGGGAGTGAGGGGGTGACGAGGAGATTTACTCACCCTTGGAACACCTCTTTGTGGCTGTGGCCGGGGATTCGCTCTGTCAGTCTGACGCCCCTTCCTGGGGGTGCTCCATCCGTCTCTCTCTTGACCCTCAACGGCTCCCTCTTCAGGGCATGGCCCTCCGGCCAGGTCACTGCAGCTATCCCCTCCCGGGGGCGCTATCTAAGTCTTGCACCCCGGCCCAGGCAGTCCCTGCCCTGGCTGTGCCACTCCCCGAGTGACTGGAACAGACGGTCCCGGACAAGCTTCAAGGTCACTGTCCAGACTCTGTCCCTCGTTCCGTGGCTGGCAGGGAACCCCGGCCTGCCCTCTACACCGGGGCCCAGTCCTGGGCTCTATCTCCAGCAGCCAAGGTCTGTGCTGCCACGAACCTTCCTATCACTGCCCTGGACTACAGCCTACCTTGCCTATAGCCGGGTCGCATTCCCCACCCCTCTCTCCTGGGTCTGCGAGACAAACCCTTTCTCTTGGCTCTGACCCCGCTCTCCCTTGTCCCAGGGCTCGGGATGGCAGCCAGATCCCTGGCTTTGTAGAAGTCCCTCCTGCTCCTGCTCCTGCTCCTGGACAGGTGAGGTCCCTAAATTAGGGCTCTGCTCTCAGGCTAAATATCCCCAGGTTTGCAGCCTAATAGGTTAATTGGCCCCTTGGGCCTACGTTAACCCCTTCGGGGCGAGTGTGGGCAGCACAGCCCATCACACAGGGCTTAGTGTTGGCTTGAGGGGAGAGCTGATGGAGCTGTCTCCGTGTGGGCCCACTGATTGTTCCTCCCATACGTGTGGGAAGTGGAGGACACAAAAGGGATGGGCCCTGTTCCAGCACTGAAGCCTGGCTACACCGTTCCCTCACTGCCCACCATGGATCCTCCGTGCCTGCTCCTGCTGGTCCCCCCAGCAGCCAGCCCAGTCATCGGGCCGGGCACTGGGCAGAGCACAGGTCGCTGGGGAGAACAGTCATTAAAAAATGGCAGGAGAGGCCCCCGCAGCCGGGTCGCTGTGAGCGGTCCAGGCTGAGAGCCAGCGCTGAGGAGCTGGGTGAGCACGCCGGCATTGCGGGGTTTGTCTGAGCGCAGCCCCTCACTTCGCTTCCATAAACAGGTGAGTTCTCATTGTCCGTTATTCTGAGGGTGTATCATCCTCTCTCACAGGACTGGCCCAGTGTCAGCAAAGAGACACACAAGCTGGGGGAAGTAATATCTTTTACTGGGCCAACTTCAGGGCCTGACTGACGAGGAGCTCTGTGTGGCTCAAAAGCTTATTTCTCAGAAGTTGGTCTAATAAAAGCTATTCCCTTCCCTACCTTGCCTCTCTCATACCCTGGGGCCGACACGGCTACAACACTGCAAACAATACACGAGAGGGGTGGCATTAAGGCTACATAGAGTAAAAACCCCATATGGGAAAAAACCCTTGAGGACCAGAAATTACTGTACATATCATCCCATCCCATACGTAGTGTGTCTAGTGGTTAAAGCAGGGGGCTGGGAGCGAGGACTCCGGTTTGCGGGGGGGAGGGTTTGTATCGAGTGGGTCTAGCAGTAATTCAAGGGTCCTAAGATTTAACCCAAACTTTACCACTGATTCATGTCTGACCATGGGCAAGTCACTTAACCGCCTTTGCCTCAGTTGACCCATTTGCAAATGGCATATTATTATTTTTATATGTATTATTGCAGGAGCCCTGGTTCCAGACCTGGGCCCCACTGTGTTAGGTGCTGTACAAACAGAGAATAAAGAGACAGTTCCTGTCTAAAAGGAACTGCTTCTTTTCCTCACAGGCATGTTCCGACTATTCCTAGAGAGCCCTGAGCTACTTCAATGAAAGGTGAAAATTGTTACAACCCAGTTTTATACTGAATAATTCACTCTTTACTTGTATGAATGCAAAAAGAAATACATTTTTTTTAAAAAGCATCTTAAATAGATGTTTAACCCCCCAGTTGAACTGAATATTTAAAAAGTAAAAGCTTGACTTCTCTGCCGAGGCCTGGCCTGCCAGTGCTCTGCCTGGAGTTTTATAGCCAGTTTATAGCACCCTGAAAACAGAGGTTGATAAGAGACATGCGGACATAACCTGAAGCTGAAAGAGCAACTGTGCCACTCACATTTTCACTGCTAATCCCCCAGCCCCTGCGTGTCTCCCAGTACAGAACCTGCGCGGCTGGCTCTGCGTCCCCAGGGAAATGGCAGGAGCCGAGGAGAGGTGAAAGAGGTTTGCACATATCGTATTACCTGCCCCACACGCTCCCTAGGCTGTCATGGCACCAGCGCATCCAGTGGCGTTGGCTGTCACAGACAGCCTGATAACGAGAGGAGGTCTGTTCACTGGGAGATCCCTCCGTTCCAAATTGACCGTCCTCCACACACCAAAAAAAAAAAAAAAAAAAAAAAAAGAGGCAGAACTGTTCAGTTGGTTGTAAAAATTAATGAGTTCAGATACAGACTTGCTTTATTCCGGTCCAGCTGCGTAACCACGGCGATGCTGTCCGGCACACTAGACAGTTACATCAGCTCCACACCCCTGTACAATGCGAGTCTGTTTGATCTCAGAAACAAGATCAGACTCCTGGGCTTTTGCACATCCTGCTTCCTACATGTGTAAAATCATTTTGTTACCAGCCAGGAGAGTTCATGTGAACCAGTCTCGCTGCGCAGCTGAAGCAAACAGAACATGCCCCCGTCGGCACGTCTTGTACCAGATGGAGGTCTGGGGAGAGAATTCTGAGCTGGTACTTTGGCGTAGATTGGGAACTCTTCGGGGCAGGAAGGAACTAGGTCTTCCTATGCATTTGTACAGCCCCTAATGCAATGGGGCGCTCAGCATGACGGGGGCCTCTGGGCACTACGGTCATATTGATGTTAAATAAGAATCATTAGTATTTCTTCATGCTTTATCCTCTGCTGCCCCTGGTGCTTGGGGAAAAGACCTGCTACAATGCCACGCCAATCTCCCTGCAGATCCCTCTTTAGAACTTCCCTCCGCTGGGCGGCCCACGGAACACGGGCTAATAGCTGGTGTTTGGTGTGCGGCGATGGCTGTCACAGATGCTGATCTGTACAGCTAGTGGGATAAAGTGGAGCCTGCTGAGTCTCGGCCGAATCAGGACTTTGATTGTAAGCTCGGAGGTCAGGGACTGTCATTCCGTGTTCATAGCGTACCGAGCTCAACAGGGCCACCGGGATCTACACAATAGCAATAGTTATAATTACAATTCATTAGTCCCAGTGAATGGCACATTGCCGGCAGCCCAGCAGACTGTAATTTCTTTGCTTATGCCCAAGACACACACTGCCCCCTGTTCATGTCTCTATTGGTCTCCCAGAAGGAGCCTGGGAGGGTCAGAAAAAAATGTAACCTCCCACCTCCAATAAATAACACACACATGTCACTTCAAGTTCCCTCCCTAGAGACTTCAGCAAAGGGAGTGGGTGAGGAACTACAGTCACACAGGTGCTGGGCTGAGAACACCAGCTCATTTCCCATAGGGCACCCGCAGCTGTCACATGGTAACTGTGGTTACTCTTCAACTGCAGCTGGATTTAAAGCAGTGATGTGGAGGGAAAAAGCTCCCCCCATCCCATCCCCAATCCCTTGAGTCATCCCAGCTCACTTGAGCCGTTATTTAGAATGCATCACAGTGTTGACCAGGAGCATCGTCCCTTACAGTCCCTTCTCTCAGACTTTAGTCCATTCTCCTCTTTTTGATAAACCTCCTACGATGCAGGTTTATGGATGTTTAAAGCTTTAACTAAACCCCCAACCATCTAACTGTGGTGTCCCCACTACCCCATTCACCCCTCTTCTTCTACCATAGCATTCAGGCTCAGAACCTGACAAACTTCAGGCGCTGCAGTGTGAAACCATCTCAAAGTTCTGCAGCTGGGCTACATTTGTAAAGAAAGCGAACACTACAAAGCTGTGTGGGCACAGGCCCTGCCCGCATCCATTCCAGATTTCCAGGCCTTTTACACACACCACGTGTCGGGCTGTCTTTCTTCTTTCCAAGGCACCCATTTGGAGTCTCAGTTACAAACCCAAAAGATGGATCCAAATCTCTCTAGCAATTTGGGACATCTGACATTCAGATCCGGAACCAAATTGTACAATGCAAGCCCGTTTCTATGTGAAAGGCAGGCCCAAGGAATTCTCACTCCTACGGGGTTTGTTACCTAAATGAAAATCAGCCCAAGTCAGTCAGGAGCTTTTCTGAGGTGCCACAGAGCTCACATGGGAATGTCAGTTATAAACCTGCATTGGTTCTGAATGAATTATTGAGAGACGTTGGGTGTTGTTGGAAGCTGAACTGCAGGGAAGTGACTTGTGAACCTGCCTGAACTGAAACTGAACAAACAGTGCTGTTGGATCCTGTCTCCGGAAACGGCTTTGAGTTCTGAGCAATGCTGAAAACATGCTCTGGCTCGGAGTTCGTGGCAGTCTCCCATGGGAAGTCCCTTCAAGACACTCTCTGGCTGGATCCTATGGTACATCTTCAATGGGCTGTCTCATCCCCCTCCACTGCACAGACCCACACTGGAGGGGAATGCAATTCCAGACACAAACTTTGCATCTTGAGCTCCTTCATTAGGACTGGACTGGGCATCCATTGCACACATAGGTGAGCACATTCTCACAGGAATCAATGGGACTGTTACCTGCACAAAATCCTCTGTCTCTTGCACACTCTAGGGCACCCACCTCTACCTAGTTCCCAGGACTCAAGGCGTAACTCTCTTAATTTAGACACTCTAACTTTACCCTCCGTGGGCTCCAGGCTCTATTCCTCCGGGCTCCAGGTAAACACCCTTCCCCTCTAGACTCAGAGCAAACACCCATTCCCTCTGGACTCAGGGCTTAATCTTTTGCGGGTTTATGGGGTCTTTTACCAGTGAAAGGGTTAAAGGATTTAAATACAGGCCTCTCGGTTGTAAGAAATGGAGCAACTGTCATGCTAAGTCTTAGCCTAATATTGCGGGACCTGTAGAAGCAGGGCTCATGTCAGAAGCAGGTGGGAAGACAGCAGAGTAGAGTCAGCGTGACCCAGCCTTGAGATAGCGATGTTTTGAGAACAGAGGTGAAAAAATACAGGAATGGGCAGGACATAACAAACAAACTGCAGATGTTTTTAATTAATGCATGCCACTAAAATGTATAAATGCTTGTGTGATATTGCTTGTACTTTGAAGAAACTGAGGCAGAGATGTTCTCTGTCAGCTGTGTCCTTCCCTTGCAATTGAATGTCCTGAATAAAGCTGTCTCTGATTTTGTTACCTCCAACCTGAGAGTGGAGTTCGTTTCTGCCACAGAGCCTGACGCAGTAATATCTATTATATAGTTAACCTCTATTTATTAACAATCACCAAAACAGACGGCACACGCTGCACAGACAGTGCTCAGCACGCCCAATAAGGCAGATGAACCTTTCCTGCCGGCCAGTCAGGAGCAGATCATCTGGAGGACTCCAGTTTCTGCACAAGTATCAGGGGGTAGCCGTGTTAGTCTGTACCTACAAAAACAACAAGGAGTCCAGTGGCACCTTAAAGACTAACAGATTTATTTGGGCATAAGCTTTTGTGGGTAAAAACCTCACTTCTTCAGATGCATAGAGTGAAAGTTACAGATGCAGGCATTAGATACTGACCCATGGAGAGCAGGGAGTTACTTCGCAAGTGTTGACTGGTTGCTGCTCTCCTAATCTGGCTGCGGACAAAGGCCTCAGGCCTGACCATACCGCTACAGGAAAAGGCCTCATCCTCACAGGACTCCTTGTCAGGGCCGGCTCCAGGGGTTTTGCCGCCCCAAGCGGCCGGGGGGGGGGGGGGGGGGGGAAGCCGCAATCGCGATCGGCGGCAGCACCACCACGCCGCTTTCTTCTTCGGCGGCACTTCGGCGGCAGGTCCTTCCCTCCGAGAGGGGCTGAGGGACCCGCCACCGCATTGCTGCCGAAGAGCCCGACGTGCCGCCCCTTCCCCTTGGCCGCCCCAAGCACCTGCTTGCTAAACTGGTTCCTGGAGCCGGCCCTGCTCCTTGTACAGGTAAATGCTTACCGCTGGGAGCGACAGTTGTATGATTCTGGCCTATCTGTAGCTCTCCCAGGACTAGAGGAGAAATGTACCAGACAGTTTTATTCTGGTCTAAAGTACTTATTTAGCCCATGGCTGCTAGGAGAATTACCCATAATTTTGCCCATAGAAACGACTACGACACTCTGTTGCTTGCTGTTAGCTCTGTTCCTAGATTCATTATGGGTAGGGGACCACTTAAAGAAATGGCAAATGTTTCCGTGCTGCAAGCCGCTATGATGTCTCTAAAATCTGTTTTCATTTGAAGCGAATTTCGACCTGGGCTTTGTGTTTTCTTAAAAAAACAAAACTCCAAAGCAACCACCCTCCAGACATTTGACTGTGAACAAGGCAAGCTGCCTTCCATTTTGAATGGATTTTCCTTTTGTTGGTTAGTAATGACCACAGGATTCCATTCTCTGGATTACTCTGAACAGGGATTTAAGGCCTAGCAAAGACAACAGCCTCCCCTGTCAAAACTTTCCGCTCCTGCCAAGTCTACAGCTAGCACACAAGGCAATGTAACCATCAGTCGTTTTGTGTCAGATCAGCCTCAGGACCTGCAGCACCAATAATCCAAATCAGAATATCCGAGGAGAGGCCTTCACTGCTCTGCCCTCGCTTGTTTGAAAACCTCGTCCAAATAAACAAAATCTGAAAGGGCCGAGGCTGCTCGAAAGAAAACCGTAAACGATCCCATCTGTGGGTCTTGGCTAATATCTCCTCAGACGGGGAGAAAAGGAGATTACAGGAAGAAGAGTCTCTCTTCGCTCAGGAGGAAATACCACTGCATTCTAGCATCCTCACTGCTCCACCGTCCATTCCTCCAGCGCCTGGCTCTCTTCAAGGAAGGTTCATTACAGGGGAACTGCGACATGAGCCTGCAAAGAGAGGGACTCTATCTGAAAGGAGAATGAACAAAAAAAAAAACCCAGCACTGAACCAAACTGAACAAATTCAAGCTGAGGATACAAACATGGAGGCACCCAAAATTAGAGGCTAGTTTTGAAATTTTGGCCTAAAGGAGTTGGCCAACTTGACAGTCAGGAATAGCAGCCCTCAGGCCTCCAGACTTGCCCCCCCGCCCCCCCCCCCCCGCCCATTTCTAGAACAGCCCCTCCCTGGTGGTTCTGCGTTGTGCAGTGATCAGCCCTCGCAGTGACATTTCAGAGCCAGAGCTGCCTTCACACTTCCACATTCCAGCTGCGGCGGCACGAAAAGTTGGCGCATGGTGGCAGAGATGCTCTGGTGGTAATTACAGCCGTGCCAGACATCAGCAGCAGTGGAAATCGTGAGAACCCTTGTTCCTGTTAGATTTCCAGCTACATTCTACAGACATAAAAACTGGGACTAATTAGTCATAGCACTTCAAAGAGCTTTAATGGCCTCGGGATGGGCCCATACACACACACACACACACGCTGGAACTGAACAACAAACCTCTGGGCCCTTCGAAACACAGAGCCGAGTTTTGGAACTTGAGTCCAGTTATGTAATAACCAGAGCTGGATGAGCATCAGAAAATGTATTAATCAAACAAATTATCCTGGGACTAATTCTGTCAGCCAGTTAATTTATTCAGTGAATAATATTCAGCCAGCGATCTGCAGATGGGACACACTGTACGTGACAGAAGCAACATTCATTGAGGAATTATTCTCTCAATGATTTTTAAGTAGCTCCAATTACAATGAATTCAACTCCCAGATGCCCTAGAGAGAGGGACAAATGTTAGTATTTGTGTTATTTCTCTACAGATGGGGAAACTCAGGCACGGGGGGTGAGGGTAAATAACCTGCCTAAGGACATAGAGAAACGTAGCCGCTGGGATTGGAATTCAGGAACTCCTGGCTTTTGCTCCCTAACATACTCTCAGAGAAACCACTGGTGAAATCCTGGCCCCATTGAACTCTATGGGAATTGTGTCATTGACGTCAATGGGGTGAGAATTTCACTCACTGTTTTTCACCGGTTCTAGTACGTTCCAGGGAGACACAGTATAACAAGTCGCACCTCCACAAGTGTGTGTGAAATGGTGGAGCAGGGCCCAAGTTCTTTGTCGGGTGCCCATCACTAACTTTCATGGCTGGGATTTTCAAAAGGGAGATAGGCACCTGAGATTTGAGCACCTTAACTCCCCTAGGCTCCTTTGGAAATCGCTTCCCATCGCTCTTACGGTCAGAAGTGACCTGTGCTTGATCCAGCCTCTTGCTCTGAAAAGGGGCTATGGACGTTAGCCAGGACCCTCTGTTTGTACCAGCTGTTATTATCATCACTACCACAAACTGGAGATGAAGAGACTTAGGGCCAGATACGGCTATTGGCTTCACCGGTATAAAACCAAAATAACTCCACTGAAGTCAGTGGAGTGACTCTGGATTTACATTCATGTAACTCAGAAAATAATTTGTTTCCTACAGTCTTAATCTAATACAACCCGTGTCCAACATGGGACTGACCCCCCCCCCCACTCCCCGTGTTACCTCCTGGGTTCTGTCTAGTTCAGGCCATGGTTTGCAGGGCAAAGGACAATAAGAAGGCATTTTAAAAGTATATTAGGAACAAAAGAAATCCTAGCAATGGTATAGGTCCATTATTGGACGGAGATAGAAAATTGTTACTAGTGATACAGCGAAGGCAGAAATATTCAATAAATATTTCTGTTCTATATTTGGAAAGAAGCAGGACTGAAGTATTTCAAGGACAGGGCAGTGATGCAGAATGCGGGTGATTAACCATTGGAGCAAACTGGTGGATTCTACATCTCTTGATGGCTTCAAATCAGGCCTGGATGCCTTTTTTGGAAGATATTCTTTAGCCAATCACAAGTTATCGGGCTCAGTACTGGGGCACTGATGCAACCGATGCTGGGATACTGTGTCCAGTTGTAGCATCTGCAATTCGAGAAGGATGTTGATAAATTGGAGAGGGTTCAGAGAAGAGCCCGAGAGTGATTAAAGCATTAGAAAGCTGCTTTACAGTGATGGACCGAAGCAGCTCAATCTATTTAGCTTAACAAAGAGAAGGTTAAGGGGTGACTTGTTCACAGTCTGTAAGTACCTACATGGGGACCAAATATTTAATAACAGGCTCTTAAGTCCAGCAGAGACAGGTCTAACATGATCCAATGGCTGGAAGTGGAAGCTAAATACATTCAGACTGGAAATAAGGTGTAAAATGTTAACAGGGAGGATAATTAACCCTTGGAACAAACTTACCAAGGGTCAAGGTGGATTTTCCATCACTGACAATTTTTCAATCAGGATTGGCTGTTTTTCTAAAAGATCTGCTGTGGGAATTTTGGGGGGAAAGTTCCATGCCTGGTGACGCACAGAATGCCACACTAGATCTAACGATCCCCTCTGGCCTTAGACTCTATGAATCTATGAGCGCTCTCCTCAGTGGTAGGACAGCAAAAACAGGGGATCTTCCCATGTTCATTACAGTGTAGAAGCTGGTCTCAAGGTCAAGCAGAAGGCAATGAGCGCTACTAATGGTCACTGGACAGCATTGGCTGTATGATCAGGGCCGGCTCCAGCATTTCTGCTGCCCCAAGCAACAACAACAAAAAAAGCCGCGATCGGCAGCGGCAATTGGGGAAAAAAAAAAAAAAAACAACCCGCGATGGACGGCGGCAGTTCAGCGGCAGGTCCTTCGCTCCTAGAGGGAGTGAAGGACCTGCCGCCCCCGAATTGCCGCAGGTGCCGCCCCTCTCCCTTGGCCGCCCCAAGCACCTGCTTGTTAAGCTGGTGTCTGGAGCCGGCCCTGTGTATGATGGCATTGGAGAGGGGTTTTCTGCTCTGTGTGTGTAGCTTGAACTAGAATATATTAACCCCCCCCCACCCAAAAAAGAAAAAGCCCTACAGCACACCACACTGTATCACTGGAGGGAGCACACAGGGGAAGTCCAGCACCAGTGCAGACAACAAACAAACTTTTCTCTGCCGTGGCCACACTAAGGATCAAAGGGCTGCGAGGGAAGGCCGTGCCTGCTCTGCGCTGGAGAAAAGCCCTTTTGTGCCGGAGATAAAAGGGAGATTGTCTGAGAATGGCTCATCCTGTTGGCTTCTATCCCCTAATCTCCATAATGCGCCCATGCCAGGACTAACGTGTTAGCTGGCCGTGCTAGTTGTCATGTCAGGTAGAAGCAGATCTCCCCAGATCACAGCAGCCAACACCTGACTTTTATCACAGCTCTTAGGGAAATGGGCTGCCTCCGTTCTGTGGGGTCTCCTCCTCTGGGCCCTGGCCATCTCTCACCTACTCAGAGTGCTAAGAAAACTAGAGGAGGGCTTGGATCAAAAGGCTGGGCCTCACCCTTCCCCCTCCTTTGCACACTGCTCCTGAGCGGAGACCTTCACTGGAGTCTTACAAGAGTTCCCTTCCATGTCTGCTTCCTACTCGCCTGATAATCAGAACCAGATTTAGCTTCCACCTGCTGCCCCCAAGTCAGCCTGCCCTGCAAATCAACCCAGGTCAGACCTGAGCTCCTGAAAACTCTTGGTGACAGTTGTGCCTTTTCCCATTAAAATTTCGTTATATTGGGGGCCTGCTAACTCGGGGAAATTGCAGGGACAACTTTCAAAGGTTGCCAGCATCACGTCTTCCTGTAACACAGCTACGCTGTTGTTTCCCATGGTACTTTCCTTCCTCTCCCCAATAGTCTGGTGGCCGCTGTGGTCACATCTGCAGCGTGTCTCCGACCCGGTCCTGCTGTACCATCTTGCCTTTGTTTTGTTGTGTATATTTTTTCTCTTTTCACCACAGTTCATGTAGATTCTGCAATGATAGCGCCTTGGGCGATGACCTCATGAGCCCTCACAAGTTAAGCAGGATCAGACATGGTCAGCGTATGGGTGGGAGACTCTTATGGATTGTAGCCGTCAAGGTGCCGCAGGAAGAGGTACTGATAATTCAGTAGGTGACACGCTTTCCTCTGAGTCAGTGCTGACCCCAAGGCCCCAGTGAGGTGCTGCAGAAAGTGAGGTGGAGGGACGCTCTCCCCTCCCAAGTATCAGAGGGGTAGCCATGTTAGTCTGGATCTGTAAAAAGCAACACCGAGTCCTGTGGCACCTTATAGACTAACAGACATTGTGGAGCATAAGCTTTCGTGGGTGAATACCCACTTCGTCAGACGCATGTGGTGGAAATTTCCAGAGGCAGGTATAAATATGCAGGCAAGAATCAGTCTGGAGATAACGAGGTTAGTTCAATCAGGGAGGTGAGGCCCTCTTCTAGCAGTTGAGGTGTGAACACCAAGGGAGGAGAAACTGCTTTTCTGGTTGGCTAGCCATTCACAGTCTTTGTTTAATCCTGAGCTGACGGTGTCATTTGCAAATTTGACATGCGTCTGACGAAGTGGGTATTCACCCATGAAAGCTCATGCTCCAATACGTCTGTTAGTCTATAAGGTGCCACAGGACTCTTTGTCGCTTCTCCCCTCCCAGTCATTGCTTTGGTTCCAGTACCACAGCATGATGCTAAGGACTCTTGTACTCTTGCCATCCGTATGGACTGGATGTTCAATCAAGGTCCTTGTCACATCTGCTCACTAAAGAGCCCGTGGTCCTTTCCACAAGAGCAGTAATAAGTAACAAGAACCAGTGATGATAACAATTGGTCGTTAATAAGGGGCTTAGCCCTGGTATCACAGCCAAACACCAGCGTGAGTAGCTGCATTCTGCCTCTTTAAATCCCCCGCCTGAAGAGTCGACTGGACACAAGCTTCATCCTTACTTTCCATCCTGAACTGTTGTGTAGACTGCTGTCCTGTCGCATGGATTCCTAGAGCCCTGCAAATCTGCGGCTACCCGCTTGATATCTGCAGCTACCCGTGCACCATGTTTGCAGGTAGCAGATGGGATGAGGATACAAATTTTGTATCTGCACAGGGCTCTACTGATCCCATGCACAGAACTTCCACTGCGTCCCATGATGTGGAGCACAGAGAAATGTACCTCCCTGCAGATCCTGAATGCTATTAGCTAGGCAAAGCTGCTGTTATATGTCATTTACTTTTTGCAAATCCAGACAGAACCTGCCGTTCCGTCTCTACAGCCATTTAAAAAGTAATGTTCATCCAGTCCATAACCCTCACCCCCATGTTAACTGAACAACAGCAGCGAAGGAGCCGTGGGTGGCGTGGACAGGCTGCATGGCTAGGTTAAAAGCCTGGCTTCCACCGAGGCCTTAAAGAATGGAAGCTAGAAAGCAGCTTCAACACCCTGACAGTGGAATTAAAGTGGAAGTTTCTCGTGGTAACGGAATGTGATTTGGGAGATGGCACCATTTGGACTGCCACCTCTCTGGCAGTCACTGACGTGGCACTGCCCAGCAGGGACCTTCACAAGCACAAATACGACTGTCCTGACCTTTGCTTCCCACACTTATGTCACCCTATGGCAGGGATTATCAATTATTTTTTTGTCAAGATCCAAATTTCTTGGTCAAGGCATAGTCAAGGTCCAGACTCCAGAGAGAATAATACAAAAATAACAACACCGATCATAAGTAAATAAAAAGATTTCGTGGTCTGGTCAAAAGCATCTGGTGCTCCGGATTTGGCCCATGGTCGCCTATTGACTACCCTGGCCCTATGGCCTTTGGAGTCAGGGACTTCTAAAGACTGATTTCCAGAGGGGCTCAGTGCCTGCATTTCTCACTGACTTCAAGGGGAGTTGTGAAGGCTCAGTGCTTCTCCATTGCTGCGAGAGGGTTAAATCATGATAATACGGACAGGAGAATTAGCCCTGATAAAATAAGCTAGCCACTGATGACTACAGAGGTTTCTGTGTGGTTCATTGCTTGAGGATAGCCAGGGTGGGTATGTTCACATGCGTATCACTGGTATGAAACCAAACACAGAATGTAGGCCATCCACACATGCCTTCTGCCTAGAGAGCAGTTAGCCAGTCACAATGCCTTAGTATACCCAGACAGCTCAAGGTGCTCGAAGAGAAATCCATGTGTCTAGCCTGCAATGCCAAGCAGTGGCTGAAAGTGGGGAGCAGAGCGGGGTGGGAAATGGTTTTCCCATCCCATGAGGATTTTTGAGATTTGAAGTTTCCCAGGCCTAAACTGTGATGAAATCTCAAAAATGTTTATTAACCAAAAAATCTGGAAAAAAAACAAAATTTGGATCGGATCAGTTGAAATGTTTTGTTTTGATGTTGACCTTTTCCCCCTTACTTCCCCTCCTCCCCCCACTATGAATTAACTGAAATTTCTAAATGAAAAGTTATTTTGAACCAAAATGGGATGTTTGAACAACTCAAACTTTTTTCCGCAATTTTTTTTCAGGACAGGAAAAGTCATTGACCCCCAATCCCTTCTAGTAAACAGTTTCGGTTCCAAGAAACTGGCATTTTCCAATGAAAAAAGATTTTCTTTGGAAATTTCCTGACCAGCTCTACAGGGGAGTTGTTAGTTTGGATTTGACAGTGCAGAATTTTCCCAGGAATGATAAAGCAACTGCAAAAAAAAAAAAAGTTTTTGGCTGAAGCGTAGTGTTTGCCCCCAGGAAGCAAAAGGCAGTTCCGATAATGGTACCAGTTGCTTTCAGTAGATTGTTTTGCCCCTTTGTGCCCTCAGAGTTCCCAAAAGCAAATATGATATCAATGAGTTAGGCTTAACCCTTTGATTTATTGTTCTCCTCTGCAGGGGAAATAAGGAACCTATTTATCCTTTCTAGGTTAGCTCATTTTTAATAGCATGCCGTGTTCGTGATAGAGGCAATGTCCTTCCAGATGAGCTCACACACACATGCCCTGTATACAATATAAGAACATAAGAACAGCCACACGGGGTCAGACCAAAGGTCCATCTAGCCCACTGTCCTGTCTCCCAAAGGGAATGAAGAGAACAGGAAATCATCAAGTGATCCATCCCCTGTCGCTCATTCCCAGCTTCTGGCAAACAGAGGCTAGGGACACCATCCCTGCCCATCCTGGGTAATAGCCATTGATGGACCGTATCCCCCATGAATTTATCTAGTTCTTTTTTGAACCCTGTTATAGTCTTGGCCTTCACAACATCCTCTGGCAAGGAGTTCCCACATCTGCGAACCTGCCTCAGAGTTTTTAGAAGCCAGCACCAAACAACCAACAACAAGAAACTGCCGAGGGATCGTGTGAGCTGAAGGCTAGAAATCTGATGGACCTTTCCTGATGCTGTTTGTGCTGGCCCATTACCCCAATTCCTTCTACACACCCCACTCTGGGACACACCCAATCACCCCCTTCCCCTTGGAAGAGCAAATGAAGAGATAAGGAAGGAACTGGAACCTGGTTTATTCCCACTTGTGCTTTCTTGCATGAGTTTGTGTCAGGCTTTCTTAAATGCCAAGTGCAAAGATGAAAACAAGTGATGAGATCTCCAGGGAGAACAAAGGGGTTATTCACTGGGGATGAATGAATCTCAGAATCACTGGGCCAGATACTCAGCTGGTGCCAACTGGGGTCACTCCCCTGAAGTCAATATTGCTACGCTGATTTACACCAGCTGCAGATCAACCAGATTGTTTGTGTTCCTGCAGCCCCTAAAAGCCTTGACTGAGGTTGGACTCAATTGTGCTAGGCCCCCTGGAGACAGTGTTTTGGTCTGTGTTTGTACAGTGCCTAGCACAATGAGGTGCAACCTCTAGACAGACTGCGGTAGAAACAAATATCAAGAGCGTCCACACTGGAGGGTTGGTCCTGGGAATGGGCGACAGGGGATGGATCACTTGATGATTATCTGTTCTGTTCATTCCCTCTGGGGCGCCTGGCATTGGCCACTGTCGGTAGACAGGACACTGGGCTGGATGGACCTTTGGTCTGACCCAGTACGGCCGTTCTTATGCTTTAACTATGGCAATGTGGCTAACGCAGTACCAGCTGCATATATAGACAAGCCCTTAAAAGGTGCCTCATGTTGGTATTGCTTATTTCCCTTTCTGTATCACCTGTTTCTGTCTGGGATGGGGGAAAAGCTACACACACACACACACACACACACACACACACACACCGCCTTTATACCAGCATAAACTGGATTCGCTCTAGAGCTTTCCCTGGTATAACTATTTTGATTTTTTTTAAAAAATCATATCCCTAAGCAAAAGTGTGATAACAGTAAAATGTTCCAGTGACCACTGGGCTTTCCCTATCATAGATCCCATCTTGGCCCTACTTACCTCCTGTCTAAAAGGCTCGCTGATGTCCAGACATGAGCTCCAGGTGGGAGGTGGAGCAGATGGGGAAGACATCTGCCGAATTGAGGAGAAAACCAAGTGCCAAAGTGGGCAGAGGCAGGCGTGCAAGTGCCCAAGCATCTGGGGGGAGACTGCAGGGGGGTCTGTGAGCTGACAGCTGAGGGTGTTTCCCGGCTCCTGCAGGCAGGAAGTAAGGAGGGGGTCAGCAGCTGGAGAGCTGGGCTGGGACATTTTGGGGGGAGTTGGTTACAGGAAAAGGTCACTGGGATTGTTGGGGCGGGAGATCAGCAGTTGTAGGGGGAGTCAGGCTGCAGCCAAGCACGCTGTGTTTGTACTCAGTGCAACAATTTGCTTGGGCAGGTTGAGAATTTTGAAGGGCTCATGATTGAAGAAGCCCTGAACTGAGTTGGGAAATTATTATTACCATGTTCTATGGCTGAACAGCAACATCAGGGTCAGGCGAATCCTGTGACATAAAAAGTTCTGCAAAACTCTCAGGGCCAGATCCTGAACTGGTGTAAATCAGTATCTCTCTGCTGAAGTCAGGGGAGCGATACAATTTATACCTGCTCAGGATCTGGCCCTCACACTATTTTGGGGGGTTGTAAACCTTGTTCCAAGTTTGCAAACCTGTCTAAGTTTTCCAGGGGCACTCAGGCGACAAGGACAGGTGCAGTGCTAGATGGGCAGACAGGCAAGACAGATATGAGACACTCATCACCCTAAAAAGCCAGGCTGGCACAAAAGGGTACCTAATATTCAGCGTAAAGCTGGATGGAGAAACAAAATTTTGTTTCATGGAGGGTTCTGAGATAGCTGTGGGGTTGGGTTTTTTTCTGATTAGGGATGAAACCTGAACATTTCAAAAGTTCTCTGCAAAAAGAATATTCCAGAATTATTTTTTTTTGTTTAGATCAATCAAAGTGTTTCATTTTGATGAAATCTAAACATTTTTCTTTTTTTTATATATTTTATAATACAGAATTTTAAAAAATGAAACATTTTGTTCCAAAAACCAGGTCATTTCAACACGGTCAGAACTTATTTCCCCTTTGTTTCTCTGGAACAGACTTCTGGGGAAACACGTGATTTTGCAGCGTGTCGATTTTGCCAGAACTGCATTCTCGGATGGAAAATGGTTCTGTTGAAGTTGTTCTCCCCAGCTGTAATTCAGTGTACATCCTAAGCCAAAAGCACCCAGTTCAATTCCGTGTCTATATCCTGAGCCAAAGGCATTACACCAAGGAAGAACTTAGCCCTCAGCAGTTGTTTTTCATTATACATTTCCTGCCTCCTCCTTTCTGGTCCTTCTTCCCTTCTCTCTCTGGATCATCACCCAGTCTCTATGCACTTGTGTTTCCCTTGGCCCATCTCCATCTTCCACTCTGGTTTATTTCCTTCTTCCCCTCCCCCTGAGTTCTGAAGGATTCTCTTCTGGGTGCAATGTATGAAAAATCACAGACTGTCCTCACCGCCATCTCCTCTCCTTGTGCTTCTCACCTTCAATGGCGGCTTCAAAAGCCCCCTTGAAAAGGAGGCTGGCCAGAGAGCTCATTCACAGCAAGCCATTTTCCTTTCACGCTGATTGAAATGTTCCTCCTCCAACTCCCCCTAAGCACAACCGGCCTCTCAGGGGCGGGCGTCTTGACAATGCGCCTGCACCTCCTGGAGGAAATGCGGGCTGCTCCTCCGCTTGCTTTATGGACGTTCTAAAGCAATTGGCGGTAAAAGGGTCTCCATTTCCATACCTAGCCTCTGCTCATTAGCTAAAGTGGAATACATTCCTTTTATCTGCACACTCGTTTTCAAGGATAATCATGTCTTTTTGTGTGCACCTCCCTTTACTGGTCCCCTCGCTGGGGTAATTGCTGATTGCGGTTGAGTTAATACATATTTACAGCCATGTAGAGCTAGTGAAGGGCTCCTGTAGTTTTATTTGGGCCATTTTATTTAACCAGCTCTAAAGTCATTAACAAGTTGTTCAGTGGTAGCTGTCCCCGGCATTTATCTTGTCCCCATGTCTTGGGAGGAATTTAGGGCAGGCAGATGGCTCAGTGAGGCTCCCCCCCCCCCCAGAGACTCCCAAAATGGGAAAGGAAAGTCTGGCAACACTGAGCACTCACTTGCCTTTCATGCTATTTTTTTTTAATTCAAGAAGAGGCGGATTTCTCCGGTGAAAGGGTCCAGTGTTTAGCAGGAATTCGGTATCACTCCGTGGCCACGCTCCAAGGAACACATTGCTCTGACGAGAGCCCATGAAAGCACCCACACACGTGGTGGGAGTGGTGCTTTCGAAAGCATGGGCAGCGGATTAAGGCTGGTTACCTCCTGAGTCAACGCTCGGCGGTAGCCAAACATTAGGCTGAGGCAAGCCAGGCTCAGTCCCGGCTGCGGGACGGGAGGGAGGCTGAGTGCCGGTGGGAGAGTGGATCCAGGCAGCTGTGAGTCAAACAACCAGACTGGAACAAAGAGGAGGGACCCCAAGGCAGACCGGGACTTAGGCCTCGTCTGTGCTCCAGAGAGAACCCATCGTGCTGCTGCTACATGCTCGACCGATACAGCTCAGCACAGTCCATCATTCCTAGCCAAATTGTGTCTCAGCTGCATTGGGCTGTCCACGCTTACTGCCACGCTGCATCACTCTACGTGTGGCAATGCATTTTGGGAAAGCCAGGGAAGCTCTCCCATACTGCCCCCGCCCCAGCGTGAATTCCGATAGGAAGAGCTCTTCACTCTAGGGAGAAACGTTGAAAAGAAAAACCAGCTTTGGAAAGATTCCAGGCCCAGATTTGTGCAGTGCAGTCTCCAATCTGACCTATCCTCTTACCTAAAAATCAACCCTTCCTGCACCTTGTTGCCTTAATACCGTTGTCTAAAACCTCTGAGTGAGATGGGCCAGAATTAGAGCCAGGCAGATAATTGATTACAAATGTTATCTGATGAATTTTGCCTTGTTTTCCTGCCATCCCAACTCAGATTAGTTTCTGCGGATGATTCATGGGCCCTAGCTGGTTTGCCTGCAGTTTGTTACAAGTGTGTAAAATTCAGGCTGTTTTGATTGGACACGAAGCTCCCATGGCACCGTTCTCTGGCCTGGGACCAGGACAGTGTAGTGCTGAGAATCAGGTTTGCAGAGCAAATTCTGGCAGTCAGGAATCCCCGGGAATATTCTGCAATGTTCACTTTGACTTGGCTGCTATGGTGAATGCTCCCTATGGCAAACTCCCACTTGCTAGACTTGGGGCTCTTTGGATTCTGCGATTATGTTTTTTCCAGGTGTCCCAAACCACTGTGCAAAGACTGTGTGTGCTGAGAGATTAGTACATGTAATCCGGGGGTGAATCTCCTCTTCATACAGTGGGCTAATTAACTCCCAGTTTAGATGCAGAATCATGATGAGCTATTGGCTGCAGGAATGTTATTCCCAAAGGGAAGCACATCCCTTGTTGGAGTGGTTAGCCCCATTCCCTGGCAGTGAATTCTCAGCGAGAACGCCACTCCATGCTCCTGCTGGCTCCAGCTTAGCGTTTGTCCTCTGCATTCATCTGAAAGAGCCATTCAGACAAAAGCTCAACATCTGAGTCTATTTGCCAAGTGTGCAGCTGGGTCCGTTTGCAAAGACAAAGGAAAGCTCCTCTGTCAACAGGTCTTAGAGCTCAGGTAGCGTCAGCGAATAGAGGGCAAAAAGTCAAAGCACTTTCACAAACTATCAAACCCACTTCAACCCCATCCAGCAGAAGAGGCTGGGGCAGCAGGAGGGATAAAGAGAAGCTCAGAGGATTGGCCTCAGCAGAAGGATCTGTCAGCCCACCAATTAGTGCTATTAAAAAGATAATTAGATCTGCTCCATGGAAACGGAGGGAGGAGGTGAGGAGGAGGCAAAATGCATTTTCCATTTAGTTTTATTTTAATGACTCTAAGAAGTGTCAGGAGATGCCAAAAATGCATTATTGAAAATATTAGCGGCACTCTTGGCGTACGTGAGTTCATGGTAGTTCAAATGGGAAGTCGGGAAGGCAGCACTTTATTACACCGGAGACTGTGTTTTTCTGCTCTCTATCATCAGCCAAATGATACGTTACAAGCAAAATAAATTGGAAGGGGTCAGATTGGGACAGGGAAATTCCACCTCCTGTACGCCACCCTTCCCCTCCAGAAAGCTTTTATTTCCAGCAATTATTAACTTTATGGGACAGGCTTGTAGAACTTAATAGAAACATATACGCTTTATAGAGGCTTCCTATGGAATTGCATAGAGAATGATGTTCTTTGTGAAGATTCTGTAGGATGGACCAATCAAGCCTGTAGACAGGATAGAATTCTACAGGGTTTTCACATGAGAGATCCAAGGGCAGAAGGAAGCGTTTCCTTAGAGAAACCATTGTCTAAAGGAACAAGCACAGGGGTAGGAAACCAGAGCTTCCCAATTCTCTTCCAACCTCTCTCACTTACTGACCTTACAAACGCTGGGCATTTTATAACTGTTATGCAGCTAGGGACCGACTGTCCCAGTTGAGTCAAAGGAAGTTTTGACTCGCCTTAGGTCAGGCCCTTAGGACTTGCATTACCCCTAGGAAGTAGGTAAATATAAGGAAGGACTATGACATGATAGATGCCAGGAGCAATTCCAGAACCTTTACCATCTCAATAAGAATTGGCAAGATAACAGTAGTTAATGTGTGTAAACCACTGAATATAGATTGACCTTCTCCCCCATAGCTTATCACCTGGCTATGTATGTCAGTGATTTCCATAGTCACCACATGCTGTGGGGCTATCATAGGCTTCTTATGGATGCACAAGTACCAGGGGACAAGTTTATTAAGCACAAAGTGCTCGGAGAGCTCTGACAAATAGCTCTCTCCCCACATCCTCCACTCATCACTGTCCTTCACTGTCGAGGGGCAAACAAGGCCCTCTCACTCAGGAAAGCAAGGAAAGCTATAGGGCCTGATGGCGTCTTTCCGGGATTTCTTAAAAGCTTTGGAGCCAAGGGATGGAAATGGCTGGCAGCACTGCTCTCTAATAGCCATTCCTCCAGGTTCATTCCAAGGATCTGGTGCGAGGTTATGGTCATGGCCGTTGTCAAGACTGGGAAGCCAACCAGTAATTCCCCACCATATTGGCCCGTATCATTCCTCTGCACATCACACAAGCTCATGGAGAGACATTACTGGCAAGGATCATGCCGCTTGTAGGAGTAATGTTATGGAGTGAACAAGCGGGTTTCCAACCAGGCTGCCACTGCACTCACAACCTTAACAACACACTGAGGCAGGATTCCAGGGAAACCTCAGGCCTGGGGCAGCTTTCATCAACTCATCTGCTGCCTATGACACCATATGGAGGAACAACCTTCTCCTGAAAGCCAGCAATATTATCCCGCCCAATGCAATGATGACATTCTTCTGAGACATTCCGATCAATCTTAGGTTTCACATTTTCCTTGGTGACCAGGGAAGCAGGCCGCACACTCTCAGCTCTGGCCTACCACAGAGAACTGTCCTAGAAGCAATCCTGTGTAATATCCACCCTAGCAACCTTCTGCGAACATCACCATGGAAATTTGTCTATGCTGATGACTTTTCTCTGACTGCACAGGATTTATCTATTATAGAACAAACCCTAACCAAAGACCTTAAAACCATGGACAAGTATTTCTTATACTGGTATCTAAAACCAAACCCCACTAGGGCTGTGGTGTCAGCATTCCATCCAAACAATCGAAAGTCTAGGGCAGAAATGCATATGAACTTCTGTGGTCAGAAGAAATGATCCTAGCCCAAAATATCTTGGTTTGACATTTGACTGAAGCCTCACATGCCACCGGCACCTGAAAAATATCCACAACAAAATAAAATGCGTGTGCATCTCATCCAGAAACTGACAGGAAAGACCTGGAGGGCTGATGCAAAAACTCTGCACACCTCCTCAAGGGTCTTTGTCTACTCCACAGCAGAATACTGCTCTGTGTCTGGACACACTGTTCCCACACAGTGCTTGTCGACTCTCAACACCGCCATGCAGATCATTACAGGCACAGTAAAATCAATGCCACAAATGTGGTTTCCCATACTGGTGCACATCCACACACCCCAAATCCACCATGACATGACACTCCTTTGGAAGTTCCATTGTATTCAACGGAACAAGGATCTTCCAGTACAGGAAGACCTAAATAATATATCGAGATTCTGACTCAAATCTAGACAACCTTTTCGGCTTGCAGTGTGAGAGCCCAAACACTCAGGGTTCTCCCCAGAGATCACTGGTGAGCAAGATGGAAGGACACCAACATTCCAAACACACACTTCATCAAGGACTCAACCAAATAACCCAGAGGTTTTCATTCCCACAGAAAACATGGTCCGCTTTGATTCACATCCACATGTCACGAGCCAGGTGCGCCTGCCTTCTCCAAAAAAGGGACCTGCGACACAGTCCTGTTTGTGACTGCAGAAATGGACTTCGAATTACGGAACACCGCCTCAATCAATGTCCCAAACAATCATAACCCAATGGTATCTCTGCCATTCACTGCATGTCATCTGAAGCAATTAATCAGATTGCCCATCTAGACCTGAACATCTAACATGGCTATTCTAATACGAAAAACTATCTTCAGTTTCTATAGGAGGATGCCGAGTCTCAGTCCAGCTAGGACCAATTTTTTCAAAAGAATTAGAATCAGTGTTTTCAGACTCCTGATTTGGATTGATGCAGAGTTATCGATATAATTCTATATGCTGGTTTAAGAATTTCATAGGAAGGATCTTAATCGCTCTTAAATTCTATAGGTGTTTAAAGTCATTGCTACAGAACCCTCTTTGTTTCATACTTTTTAAATTCTAGGGGCCTTTTCCACAAGGGAATTGAACAAGATCTTGGACTCGCTGAAGTATTTATAAAGTTTTCTGTGTGCTTAATAGTGCCACCAACATTTGAAATTAGCGTAAAAACTGAACATCTGAATCCGCAGGCACCCTCAGCCTTCAAAGTTTGGGCTGAGAAAATAAAATAAAGGAAAATTTGAATGTGTGAAACTATTGCAGCTTTTAGCATTTCTAACATTCTGAATCGCTTTCCTTGAAACTTGGCTTGTGACTTAGATATCAAGAGATCTCCAAAACAAGCTATGTTTGAGCAAAATCTATGCTATGAGCAAAACAGACTGGACTTGAGCATTATTAAGTTATGCATGGGCAAAATTCCTGCCAGGTTTTTGTGTGTTCGAGTTTTTACAAAGGACTCAGAAACAGCTAAAATGATTTTGCTGAAATTGTACAAAAAATTGCCTCTGGGCAGAGACCAGAAAACATCAGATTTGGATGAAATTTGGATATTTTGTGTTAGATAAGCTTTCACAACCTTTGAAATAACGAAAACTACTATTCTAGCTATCAGGCATGTCTATTAAAGACAGACAATTCAAATATATTCTAAATGTGGACAGAAAGAGCAAAGATTTGGGGAAGGTGAAATATGAATAAGGGAAAACAAGTGACGTTAATTTTTTTAAAATTTCGTTAAATTTGATCCAAAATAAAATTCTGGCTAGTCACTTTCTTCATTCTAATATGTACTGTCAGGACACAGGTATATAAATATATGAAGTTCTTACCAAATGCCATATTTTTTCTTTTAAAGTTAATCATATTTATTTTTATAAATGTCTAGCAATATAGCACCTGTAACACTAATATATACAATCATACCTTATGTACGTATTTTATACATAATGTACATTTTTATTTTCAGATAATAAATCACAAGTATAAATCTTATTAATCATTTAAACAGCCCCCTTCTAATACTGCTGGAAAGATTTTCCAACTCAAACACCTTTTAAGCTGCAATGACATCATGTCTGTCGGGACATTGTTATATAATGAAGATTGTGAGACATTTTCCCCTATAAAGTCACTGCAATAAAGTTTGTCGTTCTAGTCATTAAATTCAAGTTTTCTCCTCTTACCTTTTCCCCACTCTGGAGCCATCCATCATCAGGTTGAAAAAACCCACTCTTGCCAAGGTGAAATAGTTCAGGTCCAATCATGAAGTCTCCACCCTGGCAAAATGCCCATCAATTTCAGCTGGAGTACAAGTCCTTTCTACGTAATCTTTTAGGCGCCTCGACCTCACCTAAACTGTGAGAACTAGCAGGGAGAGCAGGAGGAAGAAGAAGTTCCAAGCTGCATCTAGGATCTCGACCCTGAAAAAGAAAAAGGTTCCATCTCATGGAAGTGAACATCTTACCAGGAGCCGCACTAATAGACTTTATGCATGCAACACTCCCCACCACACCGTACCTCCAAGGAAGACAATGTAGAGAAAGCTTCACTCTCTCAGAGCAATAGATTCAATGGACGTTTTGCCTGCATGAGAGCGGCAGGGCTTGGTCAGGATTGGGATCCCTATAAGGAGCCGTTGTTTATGAGCTCTTGTTACAAGTGGACGGCAGATGCTACGGCTTGGACAGTGGAACCCTCTGGCCTACAGAAACAAAGACCAAAAAACTCAAGGCATTCAGAAAGCACTCATTGCATTCCGAGAGCTTGGAGCAGAGCTTCTCCGACATAGCTGTGCCCTGTGCTGAGAGATTCTGAGTATCTTTGCACTGCATGCATGGCATTCAGCATCAGGAGTCCCATCGCCTACAAACTACACTTCCTAACAGGGCACAGCAGCCTTAGAAATAACTCTTGAAAATTGGAAGTGGAATCACTAACAGGGTTCAAAAAAGAACTAGATAAGTTCATGCAGGGCCAGCTCTACCATTTTTGCCGCCCCAAGCAAAAAAAAAAAAAAAAAAGCCGCCCGGACTGTGCCGCCCCGAGAATGGACGGAACGCTGCCCCAGGCACGTGCTTCATCCGCTGGTGCCTGGAGCCAGCCCTGAGTTCATGGAACAAAGGTCCATCAATGACTATTAGCCAGGATGGGCAGGGATGGTGTCTCGAGCCTCTGTTTTCCAGAAGCTGGGAATGGGCGACAGGGGATGGATCACTTGATGATTCCCTGGTCTGTTCATTCCCCCTGGGGCACCTGGCATTGGCCACTGTCGGAAGACAGAACACTGGGCTAGATGGCCCTTTGGTCTGACCCAGTGTGGCCACTCTTATGTGTCATGAATGAAAAGGCAGATGCTCTCTGTGCCGCTATGTCTTTCTGACAAGCATGAATAGCAACCAAAATTATTTCCTCCATCTGTGCATGAACCCAGATTCTGCCCTCCATCACACCATTGTAGTCGCAGAATATCCCCCCGGACTCCGATGGGGTTGGTCCAGCTTCACGCTAGGGAAACCGAGAGCAGAATTTCAAGCAATGTATGCTTCCCAATCACCTGAGGAGTAGCTGAGCCAGTTCCAATGGCAATAGTTCAATCTCCATGTAACAAAGGCCTGGATGATTCCCCTAGACACGGTGATAATGAAAATAATAAGCAACAACAACAACAAGAGCCTAATTCCAAAAGTTGCTTGTCAAGTGCAAGCGGAGCAATGCCGTCTTGGTGCAGCCCAGGGTCTAGGATGTTCCTGTAGGTGTTTGTACACCTGAGGAGCAAATGGCAGGTGTCCTTCTACCAAGGGGGGCTGAATTCATGTCAGCTCATTTTAGCAGTTGCTCGCCCAATCTACCATCATCACAGCAGCCTTGTCTGGACTGAGCCTCAGCCAACTAGGCCGCAGCCAAGCCCAGTTTAATTCAGACACTAGGTAAATTGCTCAACTGGACCAGCTGGTTCATGGAGCTGGGTGTCTTCAGCGAACTCATCATGGCATGTACAGAAGAGAGGAGAAAGGAAAGATCCTTCCAACTCCGAGAGAGCCTTCAGGCTGGACATTCCCCCTGGGATCTCTCCACTGCTAAGGAGCAAAGCTACCCCAAGGTGAGCCCTTCCTGCTAGGGACAGCCAGTCCAGTTTGTCCAGATCATTTTGAATTTTAATCCTGTCCTCCAAAGCACTTGCAACCCCTCCCAGCTTGGTGTCAGCCGCAAACTTTATAAGTGTACTCTCTATGCCATTATCTAAATCATTGATGAAGATCTGAAACATTAGGGCTTGCACCATACCTGGACATGAACCCTGGAACTTTGGGAGAAGGTTACATCTCGGTCCAGTTCCATAGCTGATCCTGGACTCTGCAACAGGCTGACTCAAAACCTAAGCTCTGAACATCCCTGAACTTCCCCAGTGTTTGGGGCTCAGAACCAGACTTTGTGGCTTGGGCCCACAGGTTCCTGCATAAGCCAAATAAATGTGCAGCCCTATTTCAGAGTTGGCCAAGCTTGGCATCCGTTCCACAGTCACTTTGGGGTGAGAGACGAAGTTCTCTCCCCATTTCTCCCATGTCGAACAGTTAACTTTGCTGAAAAGTGAATTTCACAAGCTTGCTGGGTTTGTCCTTAGTTTAGGCAGGAGGGCCAGGGAAGGGGGATAGAAATGGTTTGAATTTTTGACTTCACAATTGTCCTTCCAAATTAACACACAAAAAGTCTATGGCAGGCCCTAGCTTAGCCCAGCTGCAGAGTCCCTCAATAGCTTTGTTTCTCAAAGATCCCCTCACTGACATGAAGCCAATTACCAGAGAGACAAACGCACCTGCCTGAGTCTAATTACAACCCAGCTAAGGCTCACTCAGGGATTAGGACCCCACAGGGGCACCACTCTCTTCCCCACAGGACAATTCTAATGATGGGATTATCCCAGCAGGCGCTGTTTGGGGACATTATCACCTCTTGTTTAGTCACAGAGGATTCCTGGGTTTCTTCTTACCCTGATTTTCTTACCCTCACTAAAACTGATGCACTTTCCAACCCAAAGAGAAAAGAACACAGTACTTACCGCAAACTGAACAATTAAGCTATTAAGCTAACTTGGTTGATGAGTTCAGTTTTCTCCCTAATACATTTCTAACGACTTCATCCAATAAATCCAAAGTGCCAGCAATCGGGGGAGAATGCTCGTCACCTAATGTAAAGACAAGAGTGATTTATGTTTCTGGAGAGGACACAGACAGCCTTGGGTGATTTATTAGTATCAGTCACTATATCGCCCATCTCTTTAATTATTTGCTCTACAGGGAGCCTCAGAGATGCTCGTAAAGGTGGCTGGTTATCAAGTCCAGATACTTGCTGTTTGGCTTGGAATTGGCTTCTGACCAGTGCAAGACAGTACAGTCCTGGGGTGCAAGATTAGAGAGCTGGGGGGAATTGGCTGGAGCCTCCCTATTGATGGTTCAGGGGTGGCTGGGAGATCATTCATGTAACTCAGCTGGGTGTGCCCCTGCCTGTGGATGTCTGTGTAAGTGCAGGGCCTGCCAGAGGTTTGTGGCTTGACTCAGCATCACAGTATGAGAGGGACACCCCCGGTTGGTGGACAGAGGGCTCAGTGGTCCCACAGTCCAGTTACACCCTGGAGATCCCGTCACCGGCGGAAATCCAATTGGGAAACGAGCGAAAGGAAATCAGAAGCAGTTTGAGGGTCAAGAGTGTGTCAGAGCTGCTGAAAATTCTAGCCTGCTTGAGAAACAGACAGTACAAGCAGAACTGCTAGAGCAGGGCATGGCTATAGGATTGCCTCCTGACTATGCAAAGGACACCGCCTCATCGGGCTGTTCTTCCTCTTTCCTGCACCATCAGTGTTGTAGCAAGAAATCTGGAGGCCCACTGTGAGAGGGCCTATGTGTGTGTGTGGGGGGGGGGCAGGGGGGCTTGGCTTTCCATTAGTAATAGTCCATTCCCAATTTAATCAAAGTATGCAAATAATGACCTACAGAAATCCACAACTAGTAACTGGCTGCAAATACCTTAGAAGCTAAACAAACACATAAATAAAACGCCTGTTGCATTTTACTCTTGTCAGTGGCTAACTACTGAAAAAAGTATAATGAGTTTTTTCTCGCCTTGGTTATGCTGAGTAATGGAATGCTCTGTTGACAAATTCTTCTATCACGCCCTCGAAGTCCAGTATCTTGCAAATGTCACTGTCTATGGATCCTGCAGCCCGTCCTACCAAATGTTCTTGAGAGGAGATTAAAGACAATCTAGGCATGGCGCAATATCTCAATGAATATTTTGCATCGGTGTTTAATGAGGCCAATGAAGGTATTAGGGATACTAGCACCACTACAGAGGGGCATTCAGGATGGGGGATTACCGTATCCGAGGTAGAAACAAAACTTGAATGCCTTAATGGGGCTAAGTCGGGAGGACCGGACGATCTTCATCCGAGAATATTGAAGGAATTGGCGCGGGAAATAGCAGGCCCATTAGCGATAATATTTAATGAATCTGTAAACTCGGGGGTGGTCCCGTTAGACTGGAGAATAGCTAATGTGGTTCCTATTTTCAAGAAAGGGAAAAAAAGTGATCCGGGTAACTACAGGCCTGTTAGTTTAACATCTGTAGTGTGCAAGGTGTTAGAGAAAATTCTGAAAGAGAAACTAGTTGAGGACCTGGAGGTTAGTGGCAATTGCGATAAATTACAACATGGTTTTACGAAGGGCAGATCTCCTTCTTTGAGAAAGTAACGGATTTATTAGATAAGGGAAATGCGGTGGACCTAATATACCTGGATTTCAGTAAAGCGTTTGATACTGTACCCCATGAGGAATTATTGGTTAAACTGAAAAACATGGGGATCGATATGAAAATCCAGAGGTGGATAAGGAATTGGTTAATGGGGAGAATGCAGCGGGTCGTATTAAAGGGTGAACTGTCGGGTTGGAGAGAGGTTACTAGTGGAGTGCCTCAAGGTTCGGTTTTGGGACCCATTTTATTTAATCTATTTATAACTGACCTCGGAACCGATTGCAGGAGTGGGCTGATAAAGTTTGCGGATGATACGAAGGTGGGAGGTGTTGTAAATTCGGAGGAGGATAGGGATATCCTGCAGGGAGACTTGAACGAGCTTGTGAATTGGAGTATCAGGAATAGGATGAAATTTAATAGTAAAAAGTGTAAGGTGATGCATTTGGGGATGACTAATAAAAATTTTAGTTACAAGATGGGGACGCATTGGTTAGAAGTAACGGAAGAGGAGAAGGACCTAGGGGTCCTAGTAGACCGCAGGATGACTATGAGTCGACAATGCGACGTGGCGGTGAAAAAAGCCAATGCTGTCTTGGGATGCATTAGGCGAGGTATATCTAGTAGGGATAAGGAGGTCCTGCTTCCGTTGTACAAGGCGCTGGTGAGACCTCATTTGGAGTACTGTGTGCAGTTCTGGTCTCCCATGTTTAAAAAAGATGAACTCAAACTGGAACGGGTGCAGAGAAGGGCCACTAGGATGATCAGAGGAATGGAAAACCTGTCGTATGAAAAGAGACTAGAGGAGCTTGGGTTGTTTAGTCTGACAAAGCGAAGGCTGAGGGGGGATATGATTGCTATCTTTAAATATATTAGAGGGATTAATACGAGGGAGGGAGAAGAATTATTCCAGCTTAGTACTAATGTGGATATGAGAACGAATGGATATAAACTGGCCGTGGGGAGGTTCAGGCTTGAAATTAGACGAAGGTTTCTGACCGTCAGAGGGGTGAAATATTGGAACGGCCTTCCGAGGGAAACGGTGGGGGCGACGGACCTGTCTGGTTTTAAGATTAAGTTAGATAAATTTATGGAGGGAATGGTTTAATGGTAAAACATAGTAGTCAAGGAAAACCAAGAAATGGTAGGTAAATTGTATAATGGCTGACAGGTGTCAGGCTGGAGACTCTTGCCTATATGCTCGGGGTCTTACTGATCGCCATATTTGGGGTCGGGAAGGAATTTTCCTCCAGGGCAGATTGGCTGAGCCTCTGGAGGTTTTTCGCCTTCCTCCGCAGCATAGGGCAGGGATCTCTAGCAGGAGGGTTTCTGCCGATTGAAGTCACCTAAAACAGGATTGGGGACTTCAACAGCAGAGTCCAGGGAAGGGGTAGGGACGGTTTTATGGCCTGCAGCATGCAGGGGGTCAGACCAGATGATCATAATGGTCCCTTCTGACCTTAAAGTCTATGAGTCTATGAGTCTCAAATAAGTTTTTATTAACTTAAGCTTTGAGCAATTTCTTTCCGTAGGCACCAGAAACTGGAGTTGTGAGAAGCACTCGTAGAGCAATGCACGTTTGGGTTCAGCGTGGCCAAACTGCTCCTGAAAACGAATTGAAGTGTCTCAACTGCATCCACAGACTTCATGTGCCAGGTCGTACCTGTTTACATGCACAATACTGACATCAGAGCCCATTCCAGGTTACCGAACGCATTTTCCAATTCACTCGTCGGAAAAAAGTTTGCAATGTTTTTCACATTGCACAGGAATCCAAACATGTTCATGTGCTCTCACAATAATTCGGAACGTTCTGCCAGCTTCATGAGAGCAGCGTCCATAGCAATATTGATGAAGTCCATCAATGGCTATTAGCCAGGCTGGGCAGGGATGGTGTCCCGAGCCTCTGTTTGCCAGAAGCTGGGAATGGGCGACAGGGGATGGATCACTTGATGATTACCTGTTCTGTTCATTCCCTCTGGGGCACCTGGCATTGGCCACTGTCGGAAGACAGGACACTGGGCTAGATGGACCTTTGGTCTGACCGAGTATGGCCGTTCTTATGTTGTCAAATTTAAATCTCCTTTCTGCATCTCCAATGATTTGAACCTCTGCTTTGCTGCAGAACAGTTTCTTCTTTCTGCGAACTCATGTTTCAGCTACTTCCGCAGGCCCTGACATTTATTTTGCAATCTGTTTAGCAATTAACAAAGTCTCTTCAAATTTATTTTCATGATCATTGTGTATTTGTCTGAATAACTTCAATTAATTTGCTGACATCATCAAGACCAAGCACTAAGCTCTGCATTTTTTTTGCTTCCAATATTAATTTTAAGTTGTGCCAAACCACAGGTGAGATGATGAACCAAAATGAGGAGAGATCATCCACCAGTGAGCCAGCTACTGCATGCTATTATCTCTCGTTGTTTCTCTCAATTTCAACAGAGCCGACTGCACACACTCTGTGTCTGAAACCGCCAGACTTCCACACTTTCCAATTTGCTCTCCCACCTTGTCTCTGAATGAAGCTTTAGTGTTATTTTCACACAGGATTTCAAAACCATCCACTTACTTGTTGAAGCTGCAAATATAGTGTACATTTGTCAAAGAACACCGAAAAAAGGTTTTGGCCAGTTTGAGGAATTTGCTGTGTCCACTCAACACTAGATTTAAGGGATGTCATCTGCAAGGAACAAAAAATGCCTTTTTGTTCTTTTGAATTAAACAAGCTTGCACACCTTGATACTGTCCTCTCATGTTAGCTCCATTATCAGATCTCTGTCTCCTGCTATGATCAAATGTCATACCACGTCTGGATAGCTCCTGAAGTACCTCATCTGACAAAGCCTGTCTGGAAATTTCCTGCCTATTCAGAAACGATAGGAAATGCTCTGCAGTGATGACTTCTGTCTCTTGGATCTTAACGTATCTCAAACTGACAGACATGTGTTTCTTGTGACCGATATCGGATGTGCAATCCAAAATAATGGAGTAATACTTCCTCTTGTTTTTGTTGTTAATAACTCTACCCGTTACCTACTGAGATAACTTCAAAAGGACGTAATTTTGTATAGTGGGGCTAAAGTAATTGTGTCTTTCTTCTTCAGTGAAGAACTGACTTAACATGTTCCTTCATCACAGAATCAGATTTAGCCAATAACTCAACTTGGCCGATGCCGTTTAAATTCCCACACTTGTTAAGTGTTTCTATGGACCCATGAAAAGGTCAGTTCCATTCAGCTAAGTGAAGAGCAGTGGCCACAATTGTTTCAAATATACCTCACAAGTGTTGTCTCTCAATTTCCAGCAATGATTGTGAAGTCTGGTCAATTGCAGATTCAGATTTAAGACCTGGTTCCAATTCGCTCCACTACACCATATTTTGGATGTGAACATGTCATTTCTCATGAGGGCTGAGAGTTTTGTGGGTATCAGGGCCGGCTCTAACTTTTTTGCCGCCCCAAGCAAAAAAAAAAAAAAAGTGCCACCCCCCCCAACCGCCCCCCCAACCCCCCCCCCCAGCACCGCGCCCCCCCCCCCACCCTGCGGAGTGCTGCACTGCTGAATCCCCCACGCTGAACCCCCTAGTCCCCCGCAGAGCGCTGTGCCACCAACCCCCCGCGGAGCGCCGCGCTGCCAAACACGCCAGCCCCCCGCGGAGTGCCGCCAACCCCCCCTGCCGAACTCCCCACCGCCGAACACCCCTCTCCCACTGAGCACCGCGCCGCCAAACCCTTCTGCCGCCACATACACCTCCCGCGGAGCGCCACCAACCCCCCCCCCCCCCCCCCCCCCCCCCCCCCCGCCCCCCCCCCCCCTCCCCCCCCCCCCCCA